>NW_004949102.1:15922706-15945470 GCF_000317375.1 Microtus ochrogaster | reverse complement strand
GAGCTTGGAAGGCTGAAGAGTGGAGGAGGAGAGATTAAGGGTATTACAGTAAGATTTAGAACCTGGTGCTTTCTCTATTAGATCCATCCTATTCATCCTGCATAACACACTGTCTAAGACGAAGTTTGTAGAGATCAGATCAAGGGTCAGACACCCAAAAGGATACTGGAAGGATTGGCCATGATCGTAGAAAAGTGAAACAAACTCTTTCTATTCCGGGAAATGAAGGTCAGTACAGGAGAACTGCCATGCATTCTTCAGTTTCCTAGCCAGGATTTCTACCTCTGATAGTTAAAAAAAAAAAATCATCAAGACTAAATATTCCGGACCTGTGACTGCAGCTCAGTTGGGGAATGCTTGCTCTGCTTTGTAGGCTTGAGACCCTGGGTTCAATCCCTAGCAAGGTCTAAAACTCAGCACGATGGAACAGCCTTGGAATCCTAGGAAGAGGGGGTCGTAAGTTCAAGGTCATCATCAGCTGCGTAGTGAATTGAAGGACAGCCCAGGCAGGGTACCTGAGACCCTGTGTTAAACAAAACAGAAGCCTAAGCTATTTTAGTACTAAACAGAAGGTGATCTTTCCCAGTTGCACCCAGTTTAGGGGACACTCTAGCTCAGAGGGAACTGGTTGGGGACACCCCACTGCCCTGTAGCTCTGGGGAGAAGAGAGGACTGCATAGGAAAGCTGAGGACCCAGCAAGACGTCTCTGGAGTTGTTTCCTGAGAAGGCAGGAAATGACTAAAATGGAACTTAATTAACTCGTGTTTTCTGTCTTGATCTTACTCAGAGGATGCGTAGTTGAAAGTAAGTCAGAGCTCGCATACTGGCAGTCAGAACTAGGCGGTTATGTAACGGGGAAGGGAAGCCATTCGTCACACATGGTTGTAGATGGGCACAGACTGCTCAGTGTGCTGGATTTTGTTTCCTGCTGGTAGCAAGAATTAGGGGGAAGGAACATCTGGGCAGTGATTTCAGGCACTGTCGGCCAAGTGGAAAGCCCTTGATGGCTTCCTGGCAGGACCCTAACCTAGAGGTCTGGGAAGCCCACTCCAGATGCCAGCAGTAAGAAACCTGGGACTCAGAAGTTCCCATAGTCCAGATGTGGAGCCTCTATCGCTGGTGGGCTGGTGCCAGCTCGGTGCCCATGGAGAGGAGCAGGAAATAAATTAGAGAAAGGAACAGTCAGGCAGGGTGGTGCAAACCCTTAATCCCATCTCATGGAAAGCTGAGGCAGGCAAATCTCTGTGAGTCCAGGCCAGCCAGGGCTACATAGTAAGACCTTGTCTCAAAGGAGAGAGAGAAGTGGCTGGGGCAGGGGTTGGGGGGCAGGTGCAGATAGAATACTAGGTTGAAGGCCAGCATGTGATGGTGAAAGAAGTCAGCCCAGCTGGGCGGTGGTGGCGCACGCCTTGGATTTAAAGTGCCTGTCTTTAGTTAGGGTTTCTGTTGCTGTGAAGAGACTCCATGACCATGGCAACTCTTCTAAAGGGAAACAGTTAACTGGGGCTGCTTACTCTTCAGAAGTTTAGTCCGTTGTCATCACAGTGGGAAGCATGGTGGCACAGGCAGACACGGTGCTGGAGAGGTAGCTGAGAGTTCTACATCCGGATCCAAAGGCAGCAGGAAGAGACTGTGAGCCACTAGCCTTACTTGAGCATTCAAGACATCAAAGGCTTCAGTGATGCATTTTCTCCAACAAAGATACATCTACTCCAGCAGGGCCACTAATAGTGCCACCATTCTTTGTGAGCCTATGGGAGCCATTTTCTTTCAAACAACTGTATTCCACTCCCTGGCCATTATAGGCTTGTAGCCATATCATAATGCAAAAATGCATTAATGCCCACTTTAAAAGTCCCCATAGTCTATAACAGTTTCAACCCTGTAAAAGTCCAAAGTTCAAAGTATCTTCTAAGATTCATGCAATCTCTTAACTGTAATAATCTGTAAAATCAAAATCAAAAAGTAGATCACATCTTTCCAACACATAATGGCACAGGATATGCATTACCATTCCAAGATGTAGGGAAGAGAGCATAGTGAGGAAATACTGGACCAAAACAAGACCAAAAACCAGCCGGGCCAACTCCAAACTCTACATCTCCATGTCTAACGCTCTTCAGATCTCCAGCTCCTTTCAGCTTTGTTGACTGCAACACTCTTCTTTGTCTTGGGCTGGTTTCACTCCCTGTTAGCAGCTTTCTGTGGTAGATATCCCACAGCTCTGGCATCTGCAACATTTTGGGGTCTCCAAGGCAATCCAGGCTTCAACTTCCCAGCTTTACACAATGGTCTTTCTAGGTCTCCATTTAGGGACACCCTCGACACATGCTTGGTCTCAGTGGCTTTTCTTAGCCATGGAGTGAGATTCCATAATGCTTTTCTTCTATCTTGATTCTAAAGCCAGAACCATGTGGCTGAAGCAGAACAGGTTCTGCTGTTTGCTGGGGCTGGAACATGGCCTCCTCATTCAATTACATCTTCACCAGCTTTCTGGTTTTGATGGTTTCCTTCACTGCCTGAAATTGAATCTGTAGACTCTCTGCCTGCCTCTGTTCCAGAATTCTGGGATTAAAGGCATGTATTACTATACCCCACTCCAAGTTTTTCTTCAATTCTTTTTCATAAGTTGGAAGTTTAGCTGGGTGGAATCTTGCCCTGGGGTCACCACTCTCTTTATTCCATTTAACATAAAGATATTCTCTAATCTGGAAGTCTGTCTGTTGTCTCCCTGTCC
Source organism: Microtus ochrogaster (assembly GCF_000317375.1). Taxonomy (NCBI): domain Eukaryota; kingdom Metazoa; phylum Chordata; class Mammalia; order Rodentia; family Cricetidae; genus Microtus; species Microtus ochrogaster. The sequence goes on along the minus strand of NW_004949102.1, from coordinate 15,942,732 downwards.
ACACTGCCTCCACCTTCAGCTCCTAGAGCCTTATATACCCTGCCCTCATTTCCTCGTGCCCTTTCCTCCTTCCTGCTTTTTGCTCCATGTTTCTGTCATCTTCACGGTGAGTTCTCCCTCAGTCTCCAGAGTGTGTTCCTTCAGGTAAGCAGCTCATGGAGCCCCAAAAACACGTCAGTCATACACATTGGGGCCATTTGCTTATTTTTGTATCAGCCTATCTGCCCTCCTATAACTGGCTCTAGAATTTTCCAGCAGGAATTGTGGGTTTCAGTTGTATGGGCAAGTGAAGAAATTGAAAGATTGTCTTGTAACTGGGGAGCCACCTCCATCTTTGTCCAGAGCTGTCTGCAGCCTGTGGTTGGCCTTACTCATAGCCCCTCACCCTGCCCATGCCTATGTCCCCCAGGTCCTCAGCCCCCCAGACTCTCATTCTTTCAGCTCCATCTCCCTAGCACCCCTCCCCCTGGGTCTTCAGTCCTCCAGGTTCTTGTCTAGCCAGCCCCTTGACATTCCCACGTCCTTACCCCATCCTCATTCCTCATCCATCCAACCATGGCCAAGGCCTTCCCGTTCCCCAGGCCTGCCCTCACAGGCCCTACTTTTCCAAGCCCCAGACTGGTTCACCTCTCCTTTCCACACGTGGATAGCTTGGGCTCAAGGTTGTTTTTCCCAGAATGCAAGGGGCTGCACCTTCCTTCAACTAAAATAAGGAGAAGACAGCTAGAGTCTGGAGGGATGGCAGTGTCCCCTCAATGCACATCCTCACACCTCATCTTAGGATATCAAGTGCTGGCCACGAGAGCCCATCTGGCTTCTTTCCCTGCCCCCCCCCCCATCAGGGTGTGTCTCTGAGGAACACCCTGGCCTCTGACAGTCTTTCCTTCTGTGCCTGTGTCTCTTCTTTGGTGACTCTGGCTGGAGCTATCCTCCCACTGCCCACCAGCTCACCCTATTTCCAAAGTCAGGTTGTTCAAACCTGCGAGCCTAGGGTCTTGGAGAGCTGGCAAGACTAGAAACTGTCCCCCACCAGAAGTTTTCGTTGTGTGGGACTGGTGGAGAGGGTGTGTGTGACGGGATTTGCATGTCTGTCACATCACCCCACAGCTGCGGCGATGAAGTTTCTGGGTCAGTAGGGAGTTGGGGTTTAAGAGACACTTGCTCTCAGCTGTCACACAGCAGAAAGAGGGGGGCTCCAGGGCAGGGAGCCATCTTCGCCATCTCTGCTCGTGACACTGGCAGCTCGCCAGTAGGAAAGAGTATGTTTATTTAAGACAGTTTAGTAAGGGGTGCCTTTTCCCCGCCAAGGAAGTAGCATCCAGAATTCAAGACACCCAACTAAATTTGAATTTCCAACAATCAATGGAAGGGGCCAGCAAGGTAACTCGGGGCATAAACGTGCTTGACACCAAGTCTGATGACAAGAAGCACAGGCTGTTCTTGAACTCACCCAAACTAGCCTTGAGCCTGTGACTCCTGCCTCAGTTTCTCATGTGCTCAGATTACAGGTACATGCCGCCACACCTGGAGTCCTCCCCATTGGCATCCTGGCTGCCTGGCTAGGAAATGCAGACTACACCCCGAGCTTTCAAGGGGGAGCCACTGAGAGGCTGGAAATTCAAATCTCTGCCTCAGTGGGTTTATTTGCTAACATGAAACATGAGAAGAACAGACAGTGGCTGATCCTGTAGTATGTAAGCATACTTGTCTGGTGGGGTCTTCTGGGTGCCTGGCTCCTTAGATGTTAGGAGCTTGGGTGGGCGATGGATCTTAGCTGAGTCTTCCAGGAATTGTGCCCTTGATCCAGGTCATCTCTTTTCTCCAGGACATCCCATGATTGGTCAGCAGATGGGTACAGGCCCTTTTCCCCTCCCCCTTGGAACAGTTCTGAGGGGCCTTTACAGTTTTGAATCCCCCTAAGGCCAACTGAGGCTCCTCCCACTGGCCCCACCTGCTACCTGCTATCAGGACAGCAAGGGGCATTTCCAGACAGCCAGTCTCTGTCTCAGAGTCTGTTGTCCCTAAATCTGGGGACAAGATGTAGTGGATTATGAGTGCTTCAGGAGTTCAAGGAGGGTGATGAGCCTTGAGAGTGAGGGGCCTGCCTTTTTGTCCTCTCTCTCTCTTCACCAACTTCCTGCTCTGTAATCATGAGTACACACATAACCCCAACCTCCGCTCAGCACCCTTCCTGTGACAGAGCCGGCTTTATTGGAACTAAGCTCTTTGTTTTAATATTTTGTTAGCCCCTAAAAGGCCACTTTGGTGATGTCATCCTCAAGAAGAGGTCGTATGGGATGTGGTAGCATGCAGGAAGCAGAGCTCTGTGAGTTCAAAGCCGCCCTGGTCTATTGAGTGAGTGCCAAGACAGCCAGAACTCCATAGTAAGCCCCTGTCTCAAAAAGCAAACAAAAGATCCACCCACACCCCCAGAACCCCAAGGACCAGTAAGATGTCTCAGCAGGTGACAACAAGCCTGACAACCTGAATTCAATGCCTGGAACCCCAAGAAGATGGAAGGAGAGCCAAGTCCATAGAATTGTCCTCTGACCTCCACCATGGCAAGTGTGTACATCCCCCTCACACATGCACACTAACAGTAATAACAGTAAAATAAAAATCAAATCACACAAGCTGGGGAGACAGCTCAGCTGGCAACATGATCACTGTATAATAAACTGAGCTTAAGGGCCTGGGCTTGAACTCCAGAACAGGTGTCTTAGTGTTCTCTTGCTGTGAAGAGACACCATGACCACAGCAACTCATAAAAGAAAGCACTGGGGGCTGGCTTACAGTTTCAGAGGTCAGTCCATTATCATCACGGTGGGGAGCATGGCGGCATGCAGGCAGCCATGGTGCTGGAGAAGCAGCATCTTCTACATCCTGATCTGCAGACAGTGGGGAAAAAAATAGAGAGATAGAGCCTGGCCTGGGCTCTTGAAACCTCAAAGACCTCCACCCCAGTGACGCACACACTTTTCCAGCAAGTCCACACCTCCTGATCCTTCTAATCCTCTCACACCGCTCCTCTCTCTGGTGACCAAGAATTCAAATATATGAGATTATGGGGCCATTATTATTCAGACCACCACAGCATGTTAAGATCTAGGTGTAGTGATATGTTGTCACTTGTAACTGCAGAGCTGGAAGGGGCTCACCAGCCAGTTCGCCGCCAAGCCAGTTGGTGAGTTCCAAGCCACTGAGGGGACCCTATCTCAAAAATTAAGATGACTGGTGCCCTGAGCCAGGATACCCAAGGCTGACTTCTGACCTGTGTATGTGCAATCCCAGTTTGTACCTGTGTGAATACGCATGCACACACACACACACACACAACAAAAAAGGAAGGAAGGAAGGAAAGAAGGAAAGAAGGAAGGAAGAAAAATAAAGTCACATCGTTCTAGCTGCCCAGGCAACATGCAGACCTTCAGCAAGTGCAGAGTGACTTTCTGGAGGGCTGGCGAAGGGCTTCCATTGATGGTTCTTATCAGATAACATGGAGATATAATCTCAAGTTTGTGAAAATATTTCCACCATGATTTGGTGAGGTTTTTGTAAGTAGTGGCTCCTGGTTTAAATAATTTATTATTATTATTTTATGTGCATTGGTGTTTTGCCTGTATGTATGTCTGTGTGAGAATGTCAGATCTCCTGGAACTGGAGTTTCAGTTGTGAGCTGCCATGTGGCTGCTGAGAATTGAACCCGGGTCCTCTGGGAGAGCAGCCAGTGCTATTACCATCTAAGCCATCTTATAGGCTTCAAGTCTTATAGAATGTGAAAAATGATGGTCTGTGCAGAAAACGTGACTGAGGGATGACCCCAGATGTTCCGACCCACTTCTACTGGGAAGAATTAGCTTCCTCTCCATGGATGGGCACTGTACTGCAGCACCCTCCTCTCTGCAGCTGGGTACCACTCCTGTACCTCTTCCTACCATCACCACCTGCTGCTCCCTCCTCCCTCTCCTCCTTGTCCTCTCTGTGTCTCTCTCTGTGTGTGTCTCTCTCTCTGTGTCTGTCTGTCTGTCTGTCTCTCTCTCTGTACAAGTATACATATGGGCGTGGTCACGTGTGCGTGTATAGGTGCAGGACAGAGGTCAATGTCTGAAGTCTCTCTCTACTGTTCTCCATTTCATTTTTGAGAGAAAGTCTCTCACTGGACGCGAAGCTCACCGTTTCCGTGAGACTGGCTGCCCAGGAAGCTCTCACCCCTTCCTTTCTCTGTCCTAGCACTAGGGTTAGCAATGTGCACAGACGGGCCCAGCTTTTGTGTGGTTGCTGAGAATCCACACTTGGGTCCTCATGCTTGCATGGCAAGCACTTTACCCACAGAGCTAGTTCTTCCTCCCAGTCCTCCTTCTCTTGTTCTTCCTGCCCCATCTGCTCATATACTCAGCAGGGTCTCCCTGTGTAGCCTAGGGTTGTCTGGAACTTGCTATATAGTCTCTGCTGGCTTTGAAGTCACTAACCCTCTGCTTCAGCCTCCCAAGTACTAGAATTCTAGGCGTAAGCCTCTTTACCTGGCCCACCACCTCTCTGCAAAACCTTCTAAAGTGTGGGGGAGGGGGCTGGAGAGATGGCTCAGCGGTTAAGAACACTGGCTGCTCTTCCAGAGGTCCTGAGTTCAATTCCCAGCACCCACATGGTGGCTCACAACCATCTGTAGTAAGGTCTGGCGCCTTCTTCTTGCCTGCAGATGCACAAGCAGACAGAACACTGCAAACACAATAAATAAATCTTAAAAACAAAACAAAACCAAAAACCTCCTCAAGGGCAGGACTATGTGTCCTTGTGTCTCCCAAATGCCTGACATGCTGGAGGTGCTTCACAAATGCTTGTTGAGTGAAGAAGAAAATGATACGTTTTGTTTCAGAAATAATCTAGCACGAGAAAGATAGGGCAGTTCATTTTTTTTTTTTGCAGTTAATTTTAATTGGGACAAAACTTCATTCTTTTAAACTCCTTCAGAGTGATAAAAAATGAAGCGAAAAAGGAGAGATTTGTGCTAGTGACAGCGCACAAAACAAGGCTGATTAGACAAGAAGAAAAGAATGTTCTCTGTGAATCTGGGTTCATCCAATTCTCAGCTTCTTCCCCCTAGAAACCAGAACTTTCTGTATCTACTTGTGCAATGAGGACACCTCAGGGAAAGGGCACAGTGACCCTTGTTGTTGTTCTGTGAGACCGACTTCATCTCCCAGCTCTTATTTTGTCTGAGTCGTAGTCTCTTTTAAAAATTTTATGATTTGTAATTACGTGTGCTTCTGTACGTCTGTGTATGGGTAGGTGCACACGAGTGCAGGTGTCCAGAGAGGCCAGTGGTGTTGGAGTTGTCAGTGGCTATTAGCAGCTCCACATGGGGGCTGGGTACCCAGCTGGGGTCCTTTAGAAGAGCGGTACCGGGTCTTAACTGATGAACAGTCTCTCCAGCCCCAATCTCTCTCTCTCTCTCTCTCTCTCTCTCTCTCTCTCTCTCTCTCTCTCTCTCTCGCGCGCGCGCGCGCGCGCGCGTGTGTGTGTGTGTGTGTGTGTGTGTTTAGTAAGTGTGTGCCAAGGCTCACAAATGAGAGCCAAAGGACAACCTACTGGAGTTCTCTAGTTCTCCCTCCATGGTCTAATTCCTAGGCTTGAATTCAAGCGTCAGACTTGGTGGAAAACACCTGTACCCACTGAGCCATCTTGCAGGCCCATAGTTGTTTTTTTTTTAAATTTTATTATTATTATTACAAATTTTCACCTCCTCCCGTTTCCCTCCCCCTCCAGTCCAAAGAGCAGTCAGGGTTCCCTGCCCTGTGGGAAGTCCAAGGACCTCCCCCCTCCATCCAGGTCTAGGAAGGTGAGGATCCAAACAGAGTAGCTTCCCACAAAGCCAGTATATGGAATAGAATCAAAACCCAGTGCCATTGTCCTTGGCTTCTCAGTCAGCACTCATTGTCAGCCACTTTCAGAGAGTCCAGTTTGATCACATGCTCCATCAGTCCCCGTCCAGCTGGCCTTGGTGAGTTCCCATTAGATCAGCTGCTCAAGGAACAAGCTGAGGACATCTCCTTGGGCACCTGGGAACCCCTCTAGAGTCCAGTCTCTTGCCCACCCTCAAATGGCTCCCTTAATTAGGATATATACTTCCCTGCTCCCATATCCACTCCTCCTCCATCCCAACTGTCCCATCCCCCAAGCTCTCCCCATCCTCCCCTTCTCACTTCTCTCTCCCCATCCTCCCCTTCTCACTTCTCTCTCCCCATCCATCTCCCCTTACCCTCGGTCCCACCCCACCCCCAAGCTCTCAATTTTTGCCTGGCAATCTTGTCTACTTCCAATATCCAGGAGGATAACTACACATTTTTTTTTCCTTTGGGTTCACCTTCTTAATTAGCTTCTCTAGGATCACCAATTATAGGCTCAATGTCCTTTGTTTATGGCTAGAATCCACTAATGAGTGAGTACATACCATATTCATCTTTTTGGGTCTGGGTTACCTTGCTCAGGATAGTGTTCTCTATTTCCATCCATTTGCATGCAAAATTCAAGATGTCATTGTTTAGGTTTTGACTGTGGGTCAAGACCCCTTTGGGTCTTTCACAAGGGTCACCTAAGACCACATAGAAAACCAAAGGTTTGTGATTCATAACAGTGGCCAGATGACAGTTATGAAGTGGCAATGAAAATAATGTTACGGTTGAGGTCACCATAACACGGGAACTGTATTAAAGGGCCACAGCATTAGAAGGCTGAGACCCACTGCTTTAGCTGCTAACCGATATTTTCCAGCTGGGGCTGGTGGCACAGGCCAGTAATCTGAGCCACTTGGGAGCTCAGGAGAATTATAAGTTTAGGACTGCCTAGGCAACTTCGTGACACTGTCTCAAAATAAAAAGCACTTGTCTGCATGTAGCTAGGTCCTGAGTTCAATACCTAATAATACTAAATAAAGGCACTTACTACATGTCCCATGAAATACATTCCTTTTTTTTTTAATGGAGTCTTTATGTTCTCTTTCCCCCCCAAGAAATGATTGTTTCATCATCAGTTCTTAGTTAGGGTTTTTATTGCTGCTTTGAAACACCGTGACCAAAGAGCATGTTGGGAGGGAAGGGTTTATTTGGCTTACACTTCAGCATTGCTGATCATCACTGAAGAAAGTCAGGACAGGAACTCAAACAGGACAAGATCCCGGGGGAGGAGCTGATGTAGAGACCATGGAGGGGTGCTGCTTACGGGGATTGCTTCCCCTGGCTTAGCTCAGCCCACCTTCTTATAGAACCCAGGACTGCCAGCCCAGGATGGCACCACCCACCGTGGCCAACACCCTCCCCCACTGATCACTAAGTGGAGAAAATGCCTTCCAGCTGGATCTCACGGAGGCATTTCCTCAGCTCTGGCTTCTTCCTCTGATAGCTCTATAGCTTGTACCCAGCCAGTACAATCACCATATCATCAGTGTGTTTGAGAGAGTGTTGTCAGGATGGAACCCAGGGCCTGGCACATGCTAGCCACGTGGACTCCAACCACAGTATCTTCATTTTAGCCCATGATAGCCTGGGACTCACGATGTAGCCAAGGGTGAGCTCGAACTTCAGATTCTCTTGCCTCTCCCTGCCAAGTATCGAGATTACAGGTGTGTGCTACCACGTCTGGTTGACGTGGCCCTGGGGAATCAAACGGAGGGCTTTGGGAATAGACGGCAAGCATACCACCAACTGAGCTACTCCCCCAGCTTTAGGGTGTTGAGCTGCTCCCACCTTGCCGGTTCAAGGTCAGACTGAAGTCAGTTGTCAGGGTTGGGATGCAAACTCTGGTCTTGAAGACCCCAAGTCTGTGCACTGGAGCATCCTGGCTGCTCTCCATGACTGAGAAGAGACATGCAGGAAGTGACGGACTTTGCTCCGTCAGTAAGAATGAAGGCCTGCTTTATTCATTTAAGGTTTTCTCCAGTCTTTGGCTGAACCTGTTTGATTTGAGCTGCTTGGCTGTGTCCTTCCAGCCCTGGGGCCGTTGGTGCTTAGTGCAGAAGGTTATGACGTCTATCATTCATCCCTTCCCCTCCAGTCCGGTCCCCCTCTGCCCTTCCCTCTCTCTCTCTCTTATACTTTTCAGAGAATCATTGCTTTTTGTCACAAGTCAGTGTCCTCTATTTCTGCTCAGTTAACTCTTGAACTTTCTTCCATTCCCTGCCCACTTCTACTACACAGGCAGCCACTACATTTTTTTTTTTCAGGTCCCCATGTGGGCAGCACTCCCAAAATGTTTTGCTAAGGTGCATTCATCATGGAGTCACAGAACTTTCCAGAAAAAGATCTGGCCTCTCAGAAATCTTCTATTACTAGTTAGTCATCATCCTCTCACGGTATCCATACATCCGGGTGAGTGGGCACAGAGCGAGGAAGGAGCGCTCGGCATTTTGCTAGTGAGGCTGAGGAGTTCTGTCAATGCCTCTGTCCCCACCACGATGGGTATGACAGGGCATCAGGGGGGTGGGCTCGGACAACCCCTCAGACCATCCCCTTCTCCTGCCAGAGTCAGTGGGGTGTGACCAGGTTCCTTCCCCAGCCTGCGGTCATCTTACTCTGGGAATTCCCAGAGGCCTTACAGCCTACCAACTCAGGACAGCACACTCCTCAGAAACCAGTCAGGTTTGAGCTTACACCTCAGGCATTGGCTGTCCAAACTCCTTAAGGAACTTCTCAAAGACCAGGTGCAAATTGCTCCCTCTGCCTGCTAAGTGGCTCTGGCTTCCCACATAAGAGGAAAGGGAATCCTCTGAGAATTTTCGTATGGTTCCTAACTCAGTCCGCGCCAGTGCAGTGTGATTCACTACAAGTGTCTGTTTAATGTGACCGAGGGGACAGGAGAGATGGCTCAGTGGTTAAGAGCGCTTGCTGTTAGGGCAGAGGACCCAGGTTTGGGTCCTAACATCAACACGGTGCCTCACAACTGTCTGTAACCCCAGTTTTATGGGACTGAAGGGATAGGGCTGCATCCTCTGACCTCCACGGCATTGGTCACACACACAGTGCACACGCATGCAGGAAAATCATTCACACACTTCATAAAATAAATAAATGTTCAAGAATTAAGGTGGCATCAAAGTGGAAAAGGATTGCTGGGAGTAGAAGGGGATTGAGGAGGTTCAGCAATAACAAAAGAGCCATGGAAATGCCAAACTAAACCCATTTGGTATATGCTAATCACAGAACAGACGTGGGCTAGGGAGGAGCTCAGTTGGTAGTGTTTGCCTCACGTGCAGACAGCCTTGGGTTTGATTCCCAGCACTTCTAAATTGTGTATGGTAGTTAGTGTATGCCTGGAATCTGAGAACTTTTGGGAAACGACAGGAGGATAAGAAGTTCAAGCTCATTCTTGGCTACGTAGTGAGTTCAGCTCTATCTCAAAAAAACAAAACAAGGCTGGGGAATCTCTGTTGACTTGGAAGCCAGCCTGGTCTGCATAGTGAGTTCCAGGACAGCCAGGGCTTCAAGGTGAGATCCTGTGTCAAAATACAAACAAACCAATAAATAAATAGAAATAAATTATGAAACCAAACAAAAAAAAAACCACCTCAGCCTACGTTCAGGAAGTAATAATAATAATAAATGTATTTCTATGCGTGTTTTCATAAAGAGAGGAATATTGCACAGCAGATTGCTGAGGGCTGTATAAACTCTCTGTAGTTATTTTCTGTAATAAGTTTATTAATTTTAAAATTAGAAAAATAAAAATTTATCTCTAAATTTAAATTTACCCATTGATCTGTGTCTGTATGTGTGTATGAATGTGGGCATACGTGTACCATGCCATACATGTGAAGGTGTTCCTTTTCTGCTTCCATTGTGGGTTCTGGGAACTGAACAAGATTTTCAGGCTTGTGCTGCTAGTGTTCACCTGCTCAGCCATCTCCCCGTCCCGTCCTAGTATCGCCGGACAGAATGAACTAGAACACTCGTTCATCATGAAAGATGCACTGGCCGGATTTTCCTTCCATTCTAAAACATTTTTCCCCTTCGTGTTTTTTTTTTCTCTAATTTCATGTGCATTGGTTCTTTGTCTGCATGTATGTCTGCGAGGGTGTCGGGTCCCCTGGAATTGAAGTTATAGACAGTTGCAAGCTGCCATGTAGGTGCTGGGAATCAAACCCGCATCCTCTGAAGGAGCAGTCAGTGCTCTTAACCGCTGAGCCATTTCTCTAGCTGTCACACACACACACACACACACACACACACACACGCACGCACACACACACACTTGGTTTTTCGAGACAGGGTTTCTTTGTGTTACAGTCATGGCTGTCCTGGGACTCACTTTATAGACTAGGCTGTCCTCGAACTCACAGAGATCTGCCTGCCTCTACCTCCAGAATTTGGGGATTTGAGGCATGCTGGAATGTGGGCTGGAACACTAGAGTTGAATAATGGAAAGCCTCATGCGTGTAGGAATGAGGTTGTGTGTGCTCGCGTGCATGTGTGTGTTCTGAAGATCACGTCATCTATAGAGGGTTTCCTTTGACTCTTCCTGTGAAAGTCCTGGAAATATCCAAAGTCTGGTGAAAATCATTGCAAAAGAGGAAGAACCAGCCCCAGAGCTGGGAACTGGAACTGGTTCAGTTTTTACTTTTGCCTGCCTGAGAGGAAGTGTGGCCACTGAGTAGGGGCCTTAAAATGGCAGCATGTCAGGGCTGGGGCTGTAGTACCTCTGTAGTAAATAAAGCTATTCTGAGCCTGCTAAACAAAAAGTTAGGGGCTGGAAGAATGGCTCAGAGGTCAAGAGCACTGCTCTTTAAGAGTTTAGATTCCTAGCACCCACATGGCAGTTCATAACTGTCTGTAACTCCAGTTTCTCGGGCCTACCACCCTTTTCTGGGCACTGCAGGCACAAGGCATGAACACAGTGCACAAACATGCAGGTAAACCATCCCCCCACACACACACATAAAATAACAGTTTTTTTTAAAAATAATAAAGCATAAACACAAGACTCAAAGGATTTCAAATTACTTTTAAGTAACTTAACCACATCTCAGAACGAAGTATAAAATTAATAAAAGAAACACTGAGTCCTAACAGTCAGCAAGGTAAAAGCCACAGTGTCTAGCCTCCTAACAAAAATTGATTACCGGACAAAGAAACACACACACACACACACAAGAAATTATGACCCATATTGAGGAGAAAAAAAAAATCAGTAGAATCAGACCCAGAATTAATAAAGTAAATTTATATAGTAAATATACTTCATATGCTCAAAAGTGCAGGAAAGAAAGAACTTGATAGATACAGATATTAAAGATATACAAAAATGACCCAGATTAAATGACAAGCACAGGATCAGATCTGAACGATTGTGTGCCTGGGGCTGGAGATATAGCTCAGAGGCAGAAGCTTACCTGAAAAGATTACGTAGGGATAGCAAAATTAATTAGAGGTCTCTATCCAGGAGGGCCAAGGACAATCCAGTTGGTCAGGTAAGGTGAGAAACAACAGAAAGGCACCATTAGAGCTCCCTGTTGAAGAATTCATTAGGGTTTTAGGAGGAGCTGGCGTTTGGAGTTTTCCTTTAAGAGACTTTAAGCGACTGAGAGATGAGGGTGGGGGTGGTGGTGAGCTTTTCTATAGGTAGACACACATGCTTAGGCCAGCTTAATTGGCAGGTCAAAGAGGTTCCCGTCTGGGGAGGAGTCAGAAAAGACGTCAGCTGAAGGGGATGAAGAGAAAAGGCCTGGCTGACTGGGCTGTGATAAATGCAGACAATGAGGGGGTACTATGCCCATCAACCAAGTATTCTAAGAGAATGGGTGTCACTGCTGTCTGGGGCCGCTGAGAGTGGGCCTCGTTTAGTAGCCAGGAGGCAATCGGCAACATTCTGGGAGTCATCCAGATGAGGCAAATTACAACACCGGGGTTGGAGAGCAAAGGAGGGGGGGGAAACGGAGGTCCCAGGGCTCTTCACGGAAGAAAAGAGAGGGCCAAGTCTGCTCCTTTCCGGCTGACCGGCTTGGGGATGGCTTCTTCAGAATTCCTTTTCCACAGGACGACCATGAAGGGAGCTGTTTCTGCCACCAGACACAGCTAAGCAATGATGTACAGGCACCCCCCCCCCCCAGCAGCCTGCAGGAAGAAAGAAAGGAGCTCCTGGGATCAGGAGGGCAGAAAAGAACAATCGGAGAGGAGGGCTAGGCTGCTGCTGTGGGGGAACAGAAAGGAGGCCCGGCTGCAGGAGGAGGGGAGCTGCCAGAGCAAGGAGGTGTGGCCCCCATCTGTCCTGCGGGTTGCTGGGCCTGTAGGAGCCTTTCCCATCCTTTGTCCTGGGCTATTGGGCCTGCTCCCTGAGGACTGTTGATGGAGTCCTAATCGCTGCCGGTCAGACTTTTAGCTGTGCTGTGCTTGAATGAATGACACAGCCCATTCACCATAGCCTGTTCAACACACGACAGTTGTCCTCGTGAAAGGGAACACTATCTGGCTCCGAGGTATCTGTGGTACAAGAAAAACATACGTTTGGGACTGAAAGGAACTCATTGCAAAATTGTCCTCGGGACATGGGATCTAAACTTTTGTCACTGAAGAGACTTGGCTCCTAATTTTCCGGAATGACTCAAGTGTTTGCTTCAGACAATGACAGAGTGTGTCTTGCTCAAATCATTGAATTTCTGTTGTTTCTGCAAGATGTGGGTGGGCAATATGACTCAGTATTTTTCCAAAAGACGTGAAAATTATATTGCCTATTTTGGATCATTTCATGTTGAGATCTGGAGGTTTTTTTTTTTTTTCTTTAATTTCAAATCTTGGATCTTAGGGAATTTTTGTTTTTGTTTTATCTTTCAATCATGCCAGATCTTTTCCAGATAAGAATTTAAAGGAAAAGTACTTAACAATAGCCCTAAGTTATGCAGTAGCTCTTGAATGACAGTTCGTTCTGACATTGTTTAAGGAAAATATTGGCTAGAGCTATTGAGACACGGGTCTGGACATCATCTTACTAAAAAAAAAAAAAAAAATGACCTTGCAGTAAGACAGCTAAGTGGGCAAAGGCACTTCTGCTAAGCCTGGTGATCTAAGTCTGGTCTGTAGAACCCCAAGGTGCGAGGAGAAACTGACTCTTTTCTTTTTAAACAGGGTTTCCCTGTGTAATAGTCCTAGCTGTCCTGGAACTAGCTCTGTAGACCAAGCTGGCCTCGAACTCACAGGGATTCGCCTGCCTCTGCCTCCCAAGTGCTGGGATTAAAGGCGTGCACCACCACTGCCTGGCTGAGACTGACTCTTGCAAGTTGTTCCCAGACCTCTACCTGAGCACCATGTCACATACATGCATGTACACACACACATGCATACACATATACATAAACAAATGTAACTTAAAAACAAACCTTATCCCCATGGGGCCTGGACAGATAGCTGTGTAAGCATGAGGACATAGGTTCAGCCAGGCATGGTGGCATGCCTCTGTAATCCCAGCATGGGGGTAGACATCTGTGTGTGTTTCACTCCAGCTTCCGTGAGACCTCGTCTCAAAAAATAAGGTGGAGAGTAATCGAGGTAGATACCTGATCTCTGGCCTCTGTATGCACATGCAAACCCAAGCACCATATGCTCACACACACACACACACACACACTCACTCACTCACTCACTCACTCACTCACTCACTCACTCACTCACCCAGCTTACCCAGTGCACACATATATGTATAGTAGTTTTCCAGCTTCTGCTCGGATGTGGTCCTTGGTCAACTGAGTTCCCTTTGAATGCACTGGGTTTTGGAACATTCTTTTGGGAGAGGATAATGCCACTTCTGGACGGTATTGTCACTTTGACTTGAACTTAGCCTCTCTACAGATTCTAAATATATGCTGCTGATCCTGATCGTTATTCTGGATGAGTTGTCACATCGCCGTTTTGTTGAAGAATGATGGCTGTAGAAATACTCACGCCATATTTGCCTCCTCTTCTTCCTCTTTTTTCTTTTTGAGACAGAATTTCTCTGTGTATCCCTGACTGTCCTGGAGCTCACTCTGTAGGCTAGGCTGGCCTGGAAATCAGAGATCTGACTGCCTCTTTCTCCCCGGGTGCTGAGATTAAAGGCATGTTCCACCACTGCCCAGCCTATGCTTACTTTCTTGATAAATAAAACAGGTTCTTTCCTAGTACTAAAACAAAGCAAAGCAAGCAGGCAAACAAGCAAAAACTTTGGGCTAGAGAGATGGCCCAGAGGTTAAGAGCACTGACTGCTCTTCCAGAGGGTATGGGTTCAATTTCCAACACCCACATGGCCAATCACAACTGTCTGTAACCCCAGTTCCAGGAGATTTGACATCCTCACATATACATATGTGCAAGCATAACACTAATGCACACAAGATAAAAAAAATTTAAAAATTAATGTTAAGACAAGAGACTGAGGGTATAGTCTCTAAGAAGGATGAGGGTTCTCAGGGTGAGAAAGAGAAGCCATAGGGGCAGTTCAGTTCACATAGGAACACAAGGAAGAATGGACGGGGGAAAGGCAAAGTCCTCCTGCGTGTGTACACTGAGAGCCCACCCATGTGAACACAGAGAAGTGTCCAGCACAAGCTCTCTCCCACCTCATTGTGTCCCCACTTCTTCAGGAACCACAGAGGGGTCAGTAGAAGCTCGTGAAGTTCCAGAACAGGGAGAGATGTACTATGAAGTAAGAGAAATCTAGTTGTCTGGGCCCTAGATTTCCCGGGTCACCTCCTAGTGCCTTTGGTGGAGCCTAGCAAAGTGTTTACATTGTGCCACTTAAAATTGTTTCTAGACTGGAGGTATGGATCAGCAGGTGAAGGTGTCTGCCACCAGGCCTGAGGATGTGAGATTCCTGGGACCCACATGTTAGAAGGAGAAAACAGGTTCCCACAGGTTGTCCTCTGACCTCTACCCACAAACCATGACTCATGTGTGCATGCATGCATGCATGCATGCATATACATATGCTCTCTCTCTAAATAAAACGTAAAAAGAAACTGTTCCAAAACACATTTGAATGGAAATTGTGTAAAACTCCATTCCGACTCCCTTTCCACAACACCTAGCCCACGGATGAATGAGATATGAGTAACGAAAGACTCTGTTGACCTCCAGCCGAGGACATCTGGATCAACTGTCATTTTGTTTGGGTTTTGGGTTACACATTTCTATGGTCTGCAGGCAGATCTGTCCATAGTTATGCTATTGTTAGCTGTCCCAGAGCAGTAATGGCTACCAGGTGGGGGTAGACTGTGTTGGTTAGTTGTCAGCTTGACATAAGCGTGGGAGCCTCTATCGAGAGGAGGCCTCCATCATGGCCTTTGGGAGATGTTCTTGGATACTGACTGAGGTGGAAGGGTCTAGCCTGCTGTGGGTGGTGCCACCCGTGGACATTTGATTGTGGATGTTATAAAAGAGCCAGCTGAGGGAGCAAGCCATAGGCGGCATTCTTCCCTGACCTCTGCTTTACTCCAGCCTTGAGTTCCTGCCTTGACGTCCCTTCATGATGGACTGTACCCTATTTTAAAAAAAAATGTTTTCCTCTTCAAGTTGCTTTTGATCAGTGTTTTATCACAGGGCAGACAACAGAGACAACTAATACATATTTAATATCAGGTTTGCCAATCTTTGCCAATTCCCGTGATGTGAATAGTTCTGCCAGGCACTATTCCAAACTGTTGTTGTGATATCACGACCGAGGGTAGGAAGGGCAGCACACCATTCTGTAACATCCCCATTCTAGAAGAGAAGTAAATAAACCTAAAGAGCATAAGTATAGTAAAAGACAGGGAAGTAATTTGGAAGTGTTTGCATCTTTTATATAACTTAATTATAAGAATGTATTTTTTGGGGGAGGGGGTTTCGAGACAGGGTTTCCCTGTGTAGCTTTGGAGTCTATCCTAGAAATAGTTGTGTAGACCAGGCTGGCCTCTAACTCACATAGATCTGCCTGCCTCTGCCTCCCTCATGCTGGGATTAAAGGAGTGTGCCACCACTACCCAGCTATAAACCAGTAATTTAAAAATTTTAAATGATAGTGTTTAATAATTGCCTCCCCAAGCTCTCGATAATTTTAACCACTGTGTTTCATGAATTTGGTGAAATCTGGAGTCATCAAGACAACTTGTTAAGTAAAAAAGCTGGATCACGGGCTGGCGAGAGGGCTTGGTGGTTAGCTTGCTGCTCTTGCAGAGGGCCTGGGTTGGGTTACCATCTTCCATATGGCAGCTCAGAACCATCTGGAACTCTGGTTCCAGGGGAGCTGGCACTTTTTCAGAACTCCACAGGCTCCTGCATGCACATGGTATATATACATACACATAGGCACACATATACATAAAGTAAAGAACTATATAAATAACAACAAAATGACAAAAATGCTTACTGTGCAAGACAGGTGACAGGAGCTACATCCACAGAAGCCACGTAAAGGAAGGAGAGGACCAGCTCCGCAAAGTTTGCCTCTACCTCGACATATGTGCTGCAGCATACACACTAAACAGAAACAAAATCGAAGTTGCTGTGGGGTATTGCTGCGGTAGAGACCAGTTTCTCTTACTTCCTGTTTTGATGATTTCTTCTATTTGATGAAATAAATGTATAGGGCAAGAGTGAGTGACTTGGAGTGAATTATGTGAACCATGAAAGAGAAACAAGTTTTTGTTGTTGTTTCGAGACAGGGTGTCTCTACCTAGTCCTGGCTGGTCTGGAACTTGCCGTGTAGACCAGGCTGGCCTCGAACTCACAGAGATCTGCCTGCCTCTGCCTACTTAGTGCTAGTGCTGGGATTAAAGACATGTGCCACCATACCCAGTGAAACAAGGTTTTTAAAAATAGGAAACCTGAAACTAATTTGTAATAAATTCTTTCAATTTTCAGGTAACTTTAAACACAGAATTTTATTTTTTTAAATGTCTAGTCAAATAGAAGTTCTTGTCTGGACAGACTGAATTTGGTAATTGAGGATGGTTCAAAGTTAAAATTATTCATGCCTTCATATTAAAATTCTTGATTATATATAGTTTGGTTTTTCGAGAGGGGTTTCTCTGTAGCTTTGGAGCCTGTCCTGGAACTAGCTTTTGTAGACCAGGCTGGCCTCGAACTCACAGAGATCCGCCTGCCTCTGCCTCCTGAGTGCTGGGATTAAAGCCGGCCACCATCCGGCCCTTAATGGTATATTAGTTACTTATTGCTACATTGTAAATTACTCCATCATTTGGTAGAGCTGGGTCCCAGCTAGGCTTGTCTGAAGTTGCCTCAATACGGTGAGGGAGCAAGTTCTTTCCCAAACTCACGCAATTGCTTGTTGGCAGGATTCCGTTCCTCTTGGGTTGCTGGATTGGAGACCTCAGTTCCTCATTGACTGCTGGCTGGAGTCCCTCAGTTCCTCACTGTCAGGTAGGCTGTCCCGTGGCGCAGCTCATGATGTAGCAGTAAGTCTCTGCCAATGAAGAAATGAAGGAGGAAGCAAGGGGAAGCTCCAGGCTTTCTGTGCCCGGATGTGAGAAGTGGTGTCCCATCATTTTTGCTGTAGCCTTTTGGTTTAGAGTCATTTGGAAGTCACTGGGGCTTCCCTTAAGAGGAAGGGATTAAAGAAGGGTGTGAACTCCAGAAGACCGATATCGTTCATTGGTGGTAGCCTGCTACCAAAGGGAGTGGCTATTTTAAAAAAATTTAAATATGTTTTTTGGAGAAGGGTTGGATAGCATCTCAAACAGTCCAGGATGGCCTCAAATGGACCATGTAGTTGGAGGATGACTGAACTCCTTCTGCGCCTACCTACTGAGTGGCAAGATTATAGGCACACACCGCCATGCCCAGTTTATGTGGTGCTAGAGACCAAATCCAGAGTCTTGTACACGCTAGGAAATACCTCCAAATGACCTACATCCTTAGTCCTTGAATATATTATTTTGACTGTAATTTAGAAAATGCTTTGAGCATCTCAGTATAAACAGTGAGACATTATAGAATCTGAATTTGCATATAGATGAAAGCGGCTTCTATCTGTCAGCTTTGAGTGTGTTTAAGTGAAGCATGTGGTGCTTTCCTGCAGTCCTGGCACTGGGGACCTGAAGCAGGAGAATAGCAAGTTCAAGGCCAGCTCGACTAAACACTGAAACCCTGTCCAAAAAGACACACAGACATATGTATGTAAATATGGACTGGCAAGATGGCTTGTTGGGTAAAGGTACTTTACTGCTGAGGCCGATGCTCTGAGTTCCATCTCCAGGACCTACATGGTGGATGAAACAAGCAAAAAACAATTCTCACAAGTTTCTGTCTTTTGAACACACACACACACACACACACACACACACACACACACACACACACACTGTTAAAAATAAAAAAAGGGATACACTTCAAAGGAAATAAAGGATAACTTTAAACTTTTGATACCTCAGTCAGAGAAGAGTGAGTCACATGAGCACATTAGGAAGCCTGTTTAATGATGACAGCAATAAAGACCGTGAGAAATGATAGCACGGAGCTGGTTATATTATGCCTTTAGTTCCGAGCAATCACAATTAGCTCTCCCAGAAGAAAATTGGAATTTCCTTGGAATCTTACCGCTCAGATATGAAGATATGAAACAGCTAAGTAGAGCCATTTCCAAATTTTTATAATAATCATAAATATTTATATAATGTTACTGCTAATGATTCGTGGAATTGAAACTTTTCTAAGTTATAAATAATAATTTTTAAAAAATCAAGCATAGTATAAGGACTGAATTACCTTGCCATTCCCCATAAAAAGTAGTATTTCTCCCACCTAACTGGGAGGCTGGGATAGGAAAAGGGTGCGTTTGATACCAGACTGGACATCATAGCAAAACCCCTGGCCCCACAAAAGGTATGCAAATCTGCCATGTGAAAATGCAACAAAAAAGTATGTAGCCAACAAAATTTGACTTAGAAAATATTTGTGGTTGTGTGTGTGCGCGTATATGTGCATGTGTCATGGTCAGAGGACAACTTGCAGGAGTTACCTCTCTCCCACCGTTGGAGCTCTGAAGCTAGAACTGAGGTTGTAAGGGGGGGATGGCAAGTGCCTTTGCTGGCTCCCAAAGCGACTTCCTTTATCTTTCTAAACTGGTCCATGCTTTCGTTACTTAATCTGGTACTTCTTTTTCTTTTCTCCTCTCTACTTCCCTCCCCTCCCCTCCTCTCCCCTTCCTTCTTCCTTCCCTGGCCTTGATCTCCAGAGGTGCCAAAATCAAACACATAAACAAATCATCTAGAACTCCCAGAACTTAAATTATGATCTACTTAAACATTCAAATGAGATTTCTTTATTTTGAGACAGGGTCTTGGGTTGAAGTAGGTGAGCACAGGGAATATTTAGTCATCTGGGACTCTGCTTGGATTGGTTTACGCACACCTCACTCTTCTTCTAATAATGCGTTTGGCAGTCCGGCTCCTTTAGCTGCACATGGTGTGCACACTCTCCTCTCGGAACAATGCACCCGGCACTTGGTCAGCCTCTGAGCACACCCTCTCTGAACAATGGGATAAGTTTCTATACCCCTAACAAATTTAGACAGTTTCTATTCAAATATATTCTCAATGTTTCCTGGTACAAAGAGTGGAAAGGCTAAGCCAGACTGAACTGGTTTTGGGTGCATGTATCGTAAAGCATAACTGGATATTAGGCCTGTTCATAATTGGGTGTGCATATGATTAAAATCAGATTCATTATGGGACGAGATAGGCACAGTAGAAAAATGATTATATGCCTTAATATAGCAATCAAAACAGAGAAACGCCCTCACAAGCATGCTACCAAGTGAGTTGCTTCCCCAGCTCCAAGTAGATACTCAAAAAATTATATATGACAAAATTACTTTCAATAATATTCACAAAATGAAACAAACAAGCAGACAATAAACACAGACGAGCACTGTTCAAAAACACTGGTGAGATTCAGTGGGTAGAGTGATGTGGGAGTGATTTCTTATTAATAAAGAAACTGCCTAGACCCATTTGATAGGCCAACCCTTAGGTAGGCGGAGAAAACAGAACAGAATGCTGGGAGAAAGAAGCTGA
>NW_004949102.1:15917354-15920581 GCF_000317375.1 Microtus ochrogaster | reverse complement strand
AGAGTTAGCCTAGAAGAGGCTAGATAGAAATGGGCCAAGCAGTGATTAAAAGAATACAGTTTCCGTGTAACTATTTTGGGGCATAAGCTAGCCGAGCCAGGCGGCTGGGGTGCTGGGGACGCAGCCCCACCGCTCTTATTTCAACAGACCTTTTTACTAGGTACCTTGTTTCTTTATATATGTATTTACATTCTTATACATATAAGTGTGTGTGTGTGTGTGTGTGTGTGTGTGTGTGTGTGTAACTTTTTAGCTTGGATACTGGGAATCCAAACTCAAGTCCTCGTGCTTGTGCAACAGGCACTACATCCTCTGAGCTGTCTCCCCAGCCCACATTCCTGTTCCATTGATCCCCGTCTCACTCCTCTTCCTATTTGCTTTCCTTGTAGGATCCCAATCATGCTGGCCTTTATTTTCTATGTCTCAACTTAAAAAAAAATTCAGAAATTTTATGCCTGTGGTGTTTTGCCTGCATGTGTGTCTGTGCAGCACATGTGTGCCCATGGAGGCCAGAAGAGGGCACTAGATTGCTTGCAACTGGAGCCACAGATGGTTGGGAGCTTCCATGTGGGTGCTGAGAATGGAGCCCAGGTCCTGTGGAAGAACAACCAGTGCTCTTAACTACTGAGCCATCTCTTCAGCCCTGCCCCTCCATGTCACAGTTTATCTTTTCATTTCTTCCACTTTGGCATTATGTTCTGCAAAACATTTTAAGTTTTTCTCTTCCAAATCACCATTTTACTTATTTGTTTGGAGATGGGATTATTTTAGTCCAATCTATACAGCCAAGGTTGACCTTGAGTGTCCGATATTCCTGCATTCGCACCACAGTGCTGGGATTACAGGCTTGAGTCCTTGCACTTGGTGTAGGCAGTTCTGGGGATTCAATCGGGCCTTTGTTCATACTAAACAAGCTCTCGACCTAGAGCACTCTGTTCATTCTCTAGGGAACTCACTCCCGGCTTACAAGCAGAATGTTTGGCCACCATACTTTCGGTTCCCCAGCGCCTTGGAGGAAGGATCTATGAGGGAGCTGAGGAGTAAGTGCCTTTTCCACATGTTGCTGGAAATTTGTTCCCAAGTTTCTCTGAGACTATTCATTAGAATTAAGGAAATATACCTGTCTCTGCCTCCCAAGGGCTGGGATTAAAGGCATGCAACCACCACCTGGCTTTCTTTTTTGGTTTGTTTTTGTTGTTTTCAGGCAGAGTCTCTTGCTATGCATCCTTGACTAGTTCACAGTGTAGACCCCGGTTGGCCTGAACTCAGAAGTTAGCCTGCCTCTGCTTTCCCAGTGCTGGGATTAAAGACCTGAGCTACCACACCCAGCATGAGACAAGTTTTTCCAGGATGTTTGTGTTGGTTTTTCATGTTAGTCCTTTAGAACATTATTGATTTTCCTCTGGTGCCTTTTGTGTGTATCTTCACAGAAGTTTGGGGGTGTGACTATGTGCTGGGTTGTTTTTTTTCTGGCAGTCTGTCATGGTTCTCTAAACTGACACCCCCATTGTGGGTGTTTAAGTAAGCAAGCAAGGGGTATTTACAGTCATCTTCCTGTCTGTTTCAGTGTGCAGACAGAGACCAGTCAGTTGGGGAACTCAGTTCCTGAGAAAGAGGGCACTAATCTGGAAGACTGGAGCCTTAGTGTATCAGCATCCTTGTCTTTTGCTTTCCCTCTCTCTGTGTCTGCTGTGGAGGCCTGAGTTGTCTTAGCTCAGTCAAGCTGGCCCCCTCTCAACTTCCCCCAGGGCCTGGTACCCCTTAAGCAAATTGCTGGGTTTCTTTAGAGAGCAATCCTACCTTCAACCAAGAGCTCATTGCTCATTGTGGTTGCAGACCAGTATCAGCACGACTGGGAACTGGGCAGTGTCAATTCTCCGCCCCACCCTAGACCCACGGACACTGAGTGTGGAGCTCAGCAGTCTGGGGCTCCTGCTCAGGCAGACTCACTGATGCCACCCCACCCCCACCTGCCCCTGCAACCCCCACCCCCACCCACGCGCCCTGGGTTCTGTGGCAGTTGGCAGGGTGCCTGGTGGCTAGTATTCCTGGTTCCTCTGAGGCCTCTGGGGCCTTTTTAGGAAGAGTCGCAATGAATTTTGGTGAGAATTCCTCTTTTCTTTATTAAAATATCAAGTCCTAAATGCTTTTTTTTCAAGTAGCAGTTTTATCATGAGAACACAAAGATATGATGCATGCATTGTAATGGCTACTCTTCTCCTTGATGTAACCGATTTCCTGCTTTAAAAAAGAAAAAGAAACAGCATGAGGGAGTAGGGTTTTATTTCAACTCACTGCTTGGGTCTCTTACCTTGAGGAAGGCCTGGTGCTGGGAGTGGCTCTCAGCTGTGGACAGATCAGGGCAGAGAAAAGGGATGCTGGTCCTCAGCAGGCTTTTCTCCATTTCCTCTTTTATTCAGTCTGGGATAGTGACTGGGGGAGTGGGGCCCATGTTCCCTCCTCAGTTAAACAATTCTGGAGACCCTCTTACTGATATACTCACTGGTAGGTATATGTTTTGCTAATTCCCTAGGCGTCTACATCTTAAAAGAATTTATCTTGTGTATGTGTGAAGATTAGAGCTGTGTGCTACCATGCCCAATTTCACGTGAGTTCCAGGATCTGAATCCAGGTCCTCATGCTAAAGTAGCCATCCACAGAGCCACCTCCCTGATATACTTCTTAATCTGATCAAGTTGGGAATGAAAATTAATCATCATGGATGTCAAGCCATATGAGATAGTTCCTAATTTCCTAATGACGAAAGCAGACTGTGTTAGTAACATGACGTCCACCCTCCCTTCACTGAATGTCGTCAGACCCATCCACTACTGCCAGCTATTTTGACTGTTCAGTCATTTTTCTGTTGACACATTCCTAAATAAAAACTTATATATAGCTTTTTTTAAAAAACAATTTGGACATTAGCTGTTGACTTCCTGGTACTGAAGACTTAACTCCTTTATTCTATCTCCTTCATGTTCTCTATCCATCTTGAAAATTTTTTGAGATTTCTTTTGAGAAAGAGAGAGAGAGAGAGAGAGAGAGAGAGAGAGAGAGAGAGCATATGCCTGTCACAGTACCTGTGTGATCAGAGAATAACTTTGGGGACTAAGGTTCTCCTTCCACTATATGGGTCTCTGGAATCCAACTTGGGATATTCGGCTTTGTGGCAAGTAGCTTTCTTGGATGAGCCTCTTTACGTTTTTTGATTTTGTTTTTTGTTT
>NW_004949102.1:15912337-15917254 GCF_000317375.1 Microtus ochrogaster | reverse complement strand
TCTGTGGCTTTGGAGCCTGTCCTGACACTAGCTCTGTAGACCAGGCTGGTCTCGAACTCACAGAGATCCGCCTGCCTCTGCCTCCCGAGTGGATTTTGTTTTTTGAGACAGGGTTTCTCTGTGTAGTCCTGGCTGTCCTGGAACTCAACTTTCCAGACTGGCCTCAAACTCAAGAGATATCCAGCCTTCCGAGTGCTGGGATTAAAGGCGCGGGCCACCACTGCCCAGGCCATCTTTTGAGAATGGTTATTTCATTTTGGTTTAAATAAATAGCCAGAGTTTAAGTGAGATGTACACAAAGCTCGCAGCATGCTATGATTGCTTCCTTCCTCTTCTGGCTCCAACCGCTCTGAAGTTAACGCAGACTTATTTCCCTACTTACATAGTTTTCTAAGTGTTTATTCATGAACGCCCCACCCCATGCTCCAAAATACCCAGAGGAGCCTGAGACACACTCATCTCATACCTGTGTTTTCTTTCTCGTGTTAAAGGAGCATTTCCAATGACCTTTCGATCTCTTTGTTTTCTTTTCAGAGACCGTCACCTCCCAAGCAGCCCGTCTTCCTGTCAGATCTAACAGGTTGTTCTCTGGGCCTGTGCTCAGCTCTTGTCCTGGGGTTTGTCTTTTCTATTCTCCCAGGCTCATGAATCTTAGCAGGAAGTATTTAAGTAGTGCAGCATAAATCACCCTTCCTTGAATTGTACTTCAGATTCCTGCCCCTGGGTCCCAGTCCCTGTGAATAGATCATTATTTTGGCATATTCAAGATAATTTAGGCATAGTACCTGTTTTCTTCTTCCTAAAGTACTAGGGATTGAATAAACAAACCTAGGGCCTCATGCGTGCCAGGCAAGCACTCCATCACACTGAGCTGTATCCTCAGTCTATTCTTAGTCTTTGTTTTGAAACGGTACCTTACTAAATTGTTCAGGTTGGCCTTCAACTCACTCTGTGCCCTAGTCAAGCCCTGAATTTGTTATCCACCTGCCTTATCCTCTTCAGTACATGGGAGTAAAAGCTTCTGCCACTAGGCCTGGTTACTTTGTCACTAGCAATGTACCATCAGTTTGTTTATTCATTTTACTTAGATTTGTTTGTTTGTTTTTTTTTTTGAGACAAGGTCTCATTATAAATCTTTGGCTAGCCTGGAACTCACGCTGTAGACCAGGCTATCTCTTCCTCCCAAGTGCTGGGATTAAAGGCATGCACCACTTCCACTTGGCTTTATATTATTATTATTATTATTATTATTATTATTATTATTATTATTACAGAATCACACTATGTAGCCACTCTGCTGTCCTTGAACTTGCTGTGTAGATCAGGCTGGTCTCAGACTCACAGAGATCTGCCGATCATTTCTTCCAGAGAACTGAGGTTAAAATCATGTACCACCATGTCAGAGCCTCTACTTCATTTTTAAAATAGTTTTCCTAGATAGAGGTTAGAGCACATACATTACTGTTTCAAACACCAAAAGCAAAGGGCTTGGGCAGATGGCACATGCCTATAATCTTAGCACTTGGGAGGTGGAGACTGGATGGTTAGCAAGGCCGTCCTTGGTTACACAGCAACTTTGAGGCTAGCTACACTAGCTACACAAATCTGTTTCAAAGACAACACAACCAAGTATCTGGGCATGTTGCTGCTATACAATTATAACTCCAGAAAGATAAGGCAGCATGGTGGAGAATTCAGAGCCAACCTACTTTGTTCTGTTTTTTAAATTTGCATTACTTCTTATTGCTATTATCAGTGTGCCTGTGTGTGTGCCCATATGTATAATGTGCGTGAATGCACAGGTACTACAGCGCACCTTGAAGGACAGAGGACAGCTCTGTGGGAAATGATCTCTCCTTTCTTTGATTCAATCCCAGGGACCAAATTGAGGTGACTAGGCTTGCACAGCATGCTTACTGTGCCACCATGCCGTCTTGCCCACACCAGCCTGAGTTTCCTGAAATGCGACTGAGATATAATAAACTGCACACACTAATGCATAGTCTTAGGCACATTCTGTGAAACCATCACCACAAATTGGAGCACTACACTTACTTGTTTCCTCCAAATCTTAGTTCCTTTGTCCTTCCATCTTCTTACCCAGGGAGGATTATCGTGGAAGGTCCTATCTGCTTAGAGGTCCTTGAAGCCAGTGAGCACATCAGACTCTTGAGTTTATTATCCCCTGGATTCTACGTGGCTGTGCCCTCTTCAGCATATGGATGAGAGAGGTGGAGTGACATAATGCAGACCTACAGACAAATCTCACCTGCTCCTGTCACTAGGAATGTACCTGCAGGCAAGTCAAGGCTTACTTCCCACGTTTAGAAGAGCCAGAGGCTACTCACGTGAAGGATCTAGAGATCAAAGGGATAACATGTTCTATGTTCTGGTACTAGCCCCTGGAAGAGCTCCTAGCACACAAGACCTGCTCTACTCTAGTCTCTGCTCACTTGCCTCTGGTTTCACTGACAACAGCTTTCTTTGTGTTGCTCCCATTAGGTTTTCTATTCTCTTGGATAGTGAAGTTTCTTCCTCCTACATCAGCCCTTCTCTAGCGTCATGTCTGCCTACCTTCAGACTTTGAATGTTTCTCTTTGAAGCCTTAAGAAACACAGCCTAGACTGTGACTCAGCAGTTAAGAGCACTTGAAGCTCTTGAAGAGGAGGACCCACGTGGTGGATCACAATCACCTGCAGCTCCAGTCCTAGGGGTCATGATGCCCTCTTCTAGCCTTCATAAGCTGCTCCTGTGGTACACATGGCACACATGCACTTACACACACACACACACAAACAAAGAAACAAAACTAGTTTAGATTCAATTAGGGAACTTTTCTAGGTCACCCAATCCAATCCTCCTATAAAGAAATGGGTCAAATCAATTCTCTGTTTCTTGTCCATTTTTTTTCTTGTAGACAGTATTTCTCAGCTTAAAGATACCCCTGGATAAGGGTGACAAAAGCAAAAGAGGTTGAACAATTTTGCTTTATCATACATCCATATTACATCATCTGCCCCACGGACTTGTGACTACATGTTCCCTTTTTGTACTAAATATAAAGGGTGCTCTCAGTTGTCCTTATTTTTGGCAAGGCCAAGCTCATCCTGGCTTTAATCTTCCTAACACCTTTCATACACGTGTGTGCCACAATTCTGAATCTGTCCTTGACTGAATGTCCCTTTCTCTAAGTGACAGTCTTGGATTTGGAGGAACTCATTAACTCCTCTCTTGTGGCTTCTTCACTCCTGTGACTTATCAAAAAAGCAAAGCTATTTTTTATATTTCTTTCCATTTCTTCATGGCGTTGTAAAATCTTATTTTATTTTTGCAGGGGTGGGTTGCTGAGGACTGAACTCAGAGCCTCACCATTCAGGTGTTGTACCACTGAGCTATAACTCTGGTGCCAAGTATAGTGGGCTCTCAGTAAGTCAACCTTCTTTCATTACATGAGCTAAAGTCACCTTTTAGTGCTTTTGCTTAAAAGAATCTTTAGGTGCGGTTGTGATTTTAACACCAGCACTTGGGAGACAGAGGCAGATAGATCCCTAAATGAGGCCAACCTGGTCTACATACTTAATTCCAGGCCAGCCAGGGCTACATAGTGAAATCACAAAAAAAAAAAAAAAAAAACTTATCTATCAAACATATGGAGATAAATTTTTTAACCTTAACAAGTCCTGAATATTAAACCTGGTTATATGACTGTTTTTGAAGTACTTAATAAAAAAAGATAACTGGAAATTCTGATTTCTGTCTGCTACACTGTGAGGCAATGTACTGAGTGACAGTTTACTGCTTTTGCCCTGTGTGCTGGTGCATGCCTTTGATCTCAGTGCACAGGACAGGCAGAAGCAGGTTGGTCTTTGTGAGTCTGAGGCAAGTCAGAGCTATATATCCTGTCTCAAAAAACTGTTTTTCTATGTGCATGTATGTGTGTCTTTGTGGGTAGAGGTCAGAGACTGGCACTGGGTGTCTTCCTCAACAACTTCCTACCTTATTTTGGAGACAGTCTTTCACTGACCCTGGACCTGATGTGGCTAGCCTGGCTGGCCAGCATCGCATCTCCATCTCTCCAGTGCTGAGCTTCGTACCTGACTTTTTTACTTAGGTGCAGGGATTGAGTTCAGGTTCCCAGGCTTGCATCATAAGCACGTTGCCAATGGAGCCATTGACCCAGCTCCATCTTTTACAACTTATATGTAATTAGAAAACAAAAGGTTTCAAACCCCTGCAGATTTAATGCTAATGTCCTAATTCATAACTATAAAGGAATAACTCTGAGGCAATAAAATTGAGACAGGACTCTCAATTTAATCGGACTTACAGATTTATTAGAGCATAAATGAGCTATCCATGGGCAAAAAGATTGATAAGACAGAAATAAGGAATAAAAAATTTACATTTATTTATATAGTGTATGTGGGGTGCAGGGAGGTGGGTGGTTGGTGAGGCACATGCAGCCACACTGCATATGTGGAGGTCGGAGGACAACTTTCAGGAGTTAGTTCTCTCTTTCAACCACATGGATCTTGGGAACTGAACTCAGGGTGTCAGGCTTGGCAGCAAGTGCCTTCGCTCATTAGCAATTTCACTGACTCCTTCAATTATAATATCTTTGTTGTTGTCTTGTTTTTTCCAGACAGGGTCTCTCTGTGTAGCTCTGGAAATCAAGATTTCCTGGAAATCAAGGCCAGCCTTGAACTCAAAGATATCCACCTGTGGCTGCCTCCTGAGCTGGGATTAAAGGCATATGCCATCACCAGCTGGTCCTTTAATAACCTACAATGGACAGTCAGTGTAGAATTTCCCTAGCTCCTGGATTAGAAGCAAAGTCAACCACCCTATTAACAAAGCTGCTAGTTTTGCATACTGGGTCTTTTTTTGCTGTGACTCTGTTTTCCTACTTTTCTTTTT
>NW_004949102.1:15908058-15912237 GCF_000317375.1 Microtus ochrogaster | reverse complement strand
GCTGGTCTGGAACTCACAGAGATCCGCCTGTCTCTGCCTCCCGAGTGCTGGGATTAAAGGTGTGCGCCACCACTGCCCGGCGTGTTTTCCTACTTTTCCAGCACCCATGATGCAGTCCTTTGCTTTATCAGACTTTATCTGTTTCCCTCCATCTTATAAAATTAAAACTTCCCAGTCTTCCGGGTGTGAGGATATTTTCTGTCTCTTGGGTTAATACAATGAGCCACTGTGAGGATCAAGTAATAGAAAGTGCTATAAAAAAACAAATCATGAGGCTAAAAATTAGATGGTTTAGTGATTAAGATCATTTGTTGCTCTTGCAGAGGACCCAGGTTCAGTTCCCAGCACCACGTGGTGGTTTACAATAATCTGTAATTCCAGGTCTGGGAGATCTGATACCCTTCTAACCTCCACAGGCATCAGGTATGCATGTGGTACACAATACATACATGAAAGCAAAACTTTCATGCACATAAATCTAAAAAATATTAAAAATTCAAGAAATCACTATCAATTAATGCATGACAGTAGCTTAAAGTCTAAAGCATATTTTTTTTCCCCCAAAGAAACTAACAGACACATTTATGGAGACAGGAAAGTGCCAGCAGTACTATAAACAGAATTGCTACGCTGGAGAAATGCAGCTTCTGGGGATGAGCACTAAACATATGCGCAGCTCAGAGGTGTACTGCCAGGACTGCAGCATCCATGACCTAGACAGAGGGAACCTCACTACAACTCTTACACCTGTGTGGAGGCAGGTGTCTTTCTCTTTTTAAATTGTGTCTGTGTGCACACACATGCCATGATAGTGTGCACAGATCAGAGGACAACTTGCAGGAGTTGGTTCTCTCCTACCATGTAGGTCTTGGGGATAGAACTCAAGATTGTCAGACTTGGTGGCAAGCGTCTTTACCCACTGAGCAATCCTGCCATCCATATTTTTAAAAATTCAAACTCTAATTTGAGACAATTTTCTAGCTGCTCTTTATTGTCCTCTCTAATACTATTAATAACCAAACAATTATGGCTAATTACAGTTAACAGCTATATGGCTTATTAGAAGCTAAGCTGTTCTCAGCAGTTGGTTATCTCATTTAATGAATCCTAAGCTGAGGCAGATATTCTTATCATTCTCATTAAAATGAAAAAAAAAAACCCTAAAACTCGTGCATAAGTTGTCATAGAGATAGGAGGGTGCAGAATCCAAACCCATGTACGTAATTGCTATGTCTGGAGGCTGCCACTAAAATGTTGGCATTATCCAGAGTTCTACCCTGCAACCCTTTTTCCTCAGCACTGAACATTTGTGTGCGCACCTTATTATCTCCCCCACTTTTAAAAAGATTTTTATCCTTATAGTGTTCTTAAGCCTGATTTTTCTCATGTGCCCGGAAAACCATTTTCATTTTCAAACTCAACCAGCAGACCAAACACGAATACAGGGGTTTACTAAATAAAGCTCTTCTTAATAAAGTCTATTAAGTGGAATGAAATGTCCATTTGCCACAATATTGGTGGCACTTGATCAGATGACTAAGATGGTGTCTCAGGTGTTGCCTACTGGGCTTCTCAGCATCATGAAGTTATCTAGTTTTCTCTGCTACATGTTTTAGCTGTGGCTCTTAGACATGCTAGTCAAGTGCCCTCCCTTTGTAATTACTAAGAGTTTTGTGGGGATTTATTTGAAATTGTTACAATCCTTATCAAACATACATTTTTATCTGTGCGATTTCATATGTTATTTGATGGGCTGTAGTACGTTATCATTAACAACAAAGAAATGAAGCTCTGGGCAGAGTCGGCTCAGCAGGTGCTTGCCACGCAAGCCTGAGGACCCGAGTTTGCCCCACGTGCAGATGAACAGTGGAAGGAGAACAGACTCTGGAAAGTTGTCTTCCACAAGTGCGTACATGCATGTCCCACAGCACGTGTGCAATCTCTCACATGAAGCTCATTTATTTTCAATAAAGTCCAAGAAATGCAAGTTGGTCTATATCCTTTTGACCCGCTTTATTAGTGTTTTTTTTTTTGTTTTTTTTTTTTTGGTTTTTCGAGACAGGGTTTCTCTGTGGTTTTGGAGCCTGTCCTGGAACTAGCTCTTGTAGACCAGGCTGGTCTCGAGAGATCTGCCTGCCTCTGCCTCCCGAGTGCTGGGATTAAAGTCGTGTGCCACTACCGCCCGGCTTAGTTTATGCTTTTTCATTTTATTTTTGAGACAGGGTTTGTGTAGCCTTGGCTGTCATGGAACTTGCTCTCTAGACCAGGCTGTCCTTGAACTCAGAGATCCGCCTGCCTCTGCCTTCCGCGTGAGGGGATTAAAGGCGTGCACCAGTACACCTGGCAGTTTTTGCTTAAATTCTTTTATCTGACACAACTAAGGCTCCAAGTTCATCTTGTATTTTTTTTCTCCTCCAGTCTTGGAACCAACTATTTTGCTAAGAAAAATGGGGAATTGTATTTAGAAGCCAAACTCTGGACTGTTTTACCGCTCACAGATCCTCTCAAGGGACAGAGTATTAACATAGAGACTGATCCCGTTATTACTAGCCTGCCAGAAAGGTTTTCTAGATTTCTTCTTACATATATGTAACTCTCTTTTTCAACAAGGAGAAACTGGGCTCTCATTTTGCTTACTATACTTACTACTACTGAACCAACACGCTGTACATCACCAAGTGTTAACTCTCCCAAAGTCAGGTGTGCCCTCAGAGAACACTGTGCACATGGCTGTTTCTGCACGGATGCCTCTGGTTTTAGCAGACAACGCTGGCTGCCTTGGCCTTTCACTCACTGGTTGTATTGTCCTTTGACCTCATGCAAACGCTACAGAACACATTAAATTCATTCTTTTTATATTTCTTCATCCTCTCTCCCTCTTTCTTTTCCTTTTGCCTCAATGAGGTGATTAAGGAAGGCATCATTAGCCATATTTTTTTTTTATCAGATCTTTGGGGAATTGGTCAATGATACATATGCTAAAGTTACATTCAAATTCATTGAGTTTGTGTGAAGTATGATTTTCTTTTCCTGTGATGTGAGAAACAGTAGTGCATAACAGAAAGGACTGGGTATAGAAAGAAGAAACAAGTTTAGTTCCAGTTCCAGTTCTGATACTGTAGTAAGTTACTCATTTTCCTCTACTTGGGGAAAAAAGGGGGGAGGGGCTAGACTAGACCAAGGACATGACGCTGCCTGCCCATTTTCCAAACAAAACTTACCTAGGGAGTTCTATTGCTCTCCCTGATACAAATGTTCACAGAACTTCAGCTTCCAACACTCCATGTGATCATCCTTAACATTAACTGTTCATTTTTCGCTATTTATTAGATGCTTTTATTCTTCAGTTTATCACTTGACAGTTAATTTGGCTTCATCTTTCACTGACAATCGGTGACGGCCTGTAGTGCACCGAAGACTTCAACGACTTTTTTTTTTTAAAGCATCTCTTTTTCCCAGGGAAAAGAGGGTTCACATGTTCTCCCCACCTTCGCAATTAGCAGAGCAGAGCAGTCACAGCCAAGCCTCGTTATTTATAAAAACCGCCGGTTCTTCATTCCTCTCACCAACCCCGTTTCAAGACTGTCCCCCCCCATCCCCGCCCGCCCCTTGGCGACAGATACTAACGGAATTCCTCCCAGAGACAACGCTCTTCCTCCTCACGGCGGCTCCAATCAACACCCTGATTTCCGAGTCGTTCCCTGGGAATCTGAGCGCGACGCTCTCGGAAGTTTGAGTGCGTCTCACAAGGCATTCCTCCACTTCGGGAGGCACAACTGCCTGACGTGTCACCCCGGCTGGGGCCCACGCAAGACGGGGGTGGCATCCTCAGTGGGCGGCTGCTAACTGACGTGAGGCGAGGCGACCCTGGAGGGCTGAAACTTCCTGGCTTCTCCGCCTCGGACTAGAACCACCGCGTCTCCCCGTCTTCACGCGGCAGGAACTGCGCCCCCCTCGCCCCCCGCCGCCCCCAGCCCGGGCTTTCTCTCAGCGACAGCGAACCCCGCTCCACGCACGCTCCCGCCGCCGTCCTCCGTCCCCGAGCCGCGCGCCCGCCCTGGCCGTCGCGCGTGTCCTCACGGCGTCTCCCCCTCCTCCTCCTCCTCCCCGACCCGCCAGCCCTTCGGCCGGTGTCGCCGCGCGGGTCGCCGCGGAAGGAGCCGGGAGCGAGCGCCGCGG
>NW_004949102.1:15903742-15907904 GCF_000317375.1 Microtus ochrogaster | reverse complement strand
GCCGCCGGGGCTGCTGCTCCGGCTGCTGCAGGAGGCGGCGCTGGCTGGCGGCTGCGCTCGCTCCAGTCGGCGAGCGGAGGAGCGAGCGAGCGTGTGTGTGTTTTTTAAAGATGGCCGGAGCGGCGGCGGCGGTGGCCGCGGGAGCAGCAACTGGAGCCGCCGCGGCAGCGGGGTCGATGTCGGCTCCGGGTCGGGCCTCGGCGCCCCCTCCGCCTCCGCCCGTGTACTGTGTGTGCCGGCAGCCGTACGACGTGAACCGCTTCATGATCGAGTGCGATGTCTGCAAGGACTGGTTCCACGGCAGGTAAATAAACCCCCTCAGCCCCGCCGCCGTCGCCCGCGGCCACCGGCCAGCCTCCTCCGCCGCCGCCTGTGCCTCGCTCGGGCTGGGCCGCCGCGTCGCGCCCCACGTCCCGAAACCCGGGCGCTGAGCCCCCGGGCCGGGCGGAGGCGAGAGCGGGGGGCCCCCGCCTGCCGGGCAGGCTGCGGAGCGGAGCCGGTGGACTCGGCCGGCCCGGGCGAAGAGTCGCCACAACAAACAGGAACAAAGGGGCCGGCGGAGAAGTTGGCAGGGGAAGCCCGGGCGAGGGGACGCGGCGGGCGGCGCGGCTCTGGTGACGGCGGAGCGCAGGCAGGCCCGCAGCTCGTCGCCCCCCACTGCCCTGGCTGCGGCCGGGCGCAGTGTCCCGGGCTCCCGCCGCCCCACGCCTGCCCTCGCCGGCCGCCGCGCCTGCTCTGCTTCCGGGCGGCCGCCGTTCTGTCCGGCCGCGCGTCGTCCCCGCCGCGGGTCCCGTCGCGCCCCCTTCTCTCTTTATCAAACTTCCTCGGGCGGCGGGACGGGGCGGCGGGACGACGGCGCGGGGCGGCGAGTAAACAGAGCAACAGATGAGGAGGCACTCGCGAGGTGCGGGGCCCCGTCACGGCGCAGTTTGCCTGGCCGCCGGCCCAGCCCGCAACACACCCCCCTGCGGCCGAGGGGGCGAGCGACCCGGGTCGGGGCACGTCGCCGCAGACCCTCCCGGCGTCGCCGTGGCGTCGCACCTCAAACTTTATACTGAGTGCGGTCTCCGGCGACACCGGGACGGCCCGCAGCGGTGGCCCGGGCGCCGGGGCCAGCCAACTTTGGGGCGGTGCGGTGGCGGACGCTGCCCTCGGACGCCGCCGCCGCGCCGCGGTTTGACGTTTCGGAGAGCTCGGGCCGCCTCCGCAGCCAGGCCGCCGACTCGTGTGTTTTGTAATCAAAGTGTGAGGCTAATAAAGGGCGGCGCCACAGCCTCTTGACTCCGGCGTGGGAGGGATTCGCAGGCATTTAAACAAAGAAACTAGTTGGGGTTGGGCTCCCAAAGTCCTTATTTGGGTGTTGTGGCAAAGCCTGCGGTCACCTTTAGGTGAGGCAGGTTTTCTGGGCGCCGTAGGATGTTGTATCTTGACAACATCCCGCTTGGGAGTTATCGCTGATATGGTGACTGTGGTTGTAGGAAGTATCCTTTGATTGACAGCAGGGCATTTAAATACAGCCCCCGCTCCCCCTCCCCAATTTTACAGAAACATTGCACCACCAGGCCAGATGCGTTAGTCTCCCTCTACTGGTCTGGGAAGAGAAAACCGTTGATGTTACAGGGTTTTCAGTGGTGTTGACTAACTAGGTAGAGTTCCACCTAATTTTCAAGTACAGTTAAATTTACTGAGTTTTAAAGTTAGGTGTCCCTAACAATAGATAGCACACACAAAACTGTCTCTTTAAAAGAAGGGTAACGTAATCACTTTTGTGTAAAGGCAAATTCGAGCAGTCTGACAAAAGGTGAAGGGTATTGTCATGCCACTTAATAAATGTTTTCCTATATTTTGATTATTCACAAAGGTGAAATTTGTAGGTATCAGACCTTACTGAGTCTGTCTATGCCTACATTCTCCGCTTCTACAAAATTTCAGGCAACCAGAGAAGACTATCCAACATTAAATTCTAAAAAGAATTAGTTGCAATTTCTGAAAGGTTGAAGTTTCCAGGGGATGATTTGATGGAAAATATGCCCCGTTGTGTAATTCATGGATCTGATAGCTTAATAAGTTATAGATTTGAAGTTATTAAAGCTAATGTTATTGTAATGTGTGTGCTGGGGAGTCAACCTCAGGTGCTCATGCTTGTGCTGCAAGCGTGCAAGCGCTCTCTCTCTCTCTCTCTCACACACACACACACACACACACACACACCAGTTTTTTGAGACAGTGAGTTTCTGTATAGACCTGGCTATTCTGGAAGCATCATAGATCAGGCCTCCAACTTGGAGATCTGCCTGCTTCTGCCTCCTAAACGCTGGGACTAAAACCATGTACCACCATGTCCAGCTGCACTTTTTGGTCTTAAATTAGGTGTCTTAATGCTAGAGCATGATAAACCTAAGGTGTTTCCTAACAACCATTTATGTTACACATTTAAGTACCAGTGTGCAAACAGGAGTTGAAGAGGCAATAAAGAGGGCAAGTATCCTCTCATTGTCTCAGGTATGTGGAATCTCATCTGTGGAGGTGACTCAGGTGAGCCCAAGGTCTTCTTGACCACTAATCTTTCGAGATGTTAAAGTGGTTCACATGGCTAACTAAAAAAGTTGTTCATACTGCCACATCTCATAAAAGTGGTATCTCTTTAGTAAGTCTAATTTTTAAATACTGATAATTTAGAATCTATTTGCCTTTCCTATGATTGATATTTATTCTAATGAGTCATTTTTAAACACAGTAAAGTGTTACCTATGTATTAATTTCTGAGCATTTTCGTACATGAGAATTGGTCCCTAAAGAACCCTCAGGTTTCCAAAAATGGTCCATCTGCAGAGGGGGGAAGATAAAGAGTCTTTACATGGATGATTTCTTTCTAATTTTCTTTTTCTTTTAAAATGTGTTATTATTGTGTGTTATGATGTGTTTGTTCTAGGGGTGGGACTCAGACTGTCAGGCTTGCATGGCAAACAGCTTTTACCAGGCATATCTATTGTCTGGGGACCCCAAAAGTTGTCTTTATTTCTTCTGACAAAGAAGAATGGGCCTTCCTTGATGCAGCTAGGCTGCAGGACAACTAGAACAGCTTCCTCTCAGGTTGAGACCGTTGAGCTTTGGTGCATCCTTGGTTCAGGAGTTCCCATCCCTTAGCCTGCCCAAGCCTTTTTGCAAGGGAAAGAATAAAAGGATGCTTAACTAACAGGTTGTAATGTATAATAGATACCCTGGGGTCAGTGAGCTGAGAGATAGGCAGGGTTTTCCTAGGGAATTTTTTTCAAACTTAAAGAGCTCTTCCTCCAGTCCTGATGGAAGTCCTCCTGGGGCTGCTCCATGACTTTAATAGTGCTTTGAAAGCATCCCGTGAAAAACTACACCATTGTTCTGGTTCAGTAGTACCAGAATGTTGTGTCTTGTTTAGAATTAAACGCTTATATATCTTTATAATCACATATTCTTTAGATTTTACAGGAGCAGTGTATTACAGGAAATTAAAAAGTATAGAGAAATATAAATAGAGAGTCCCTATCTTTCATGGATAACTAGTACTTAATGTTTGAGATACGACTTTTTTTAAAAACAAAATTGGATTTTGCTTTATGTATTGTTACATTTTTAACTAGTGTGTACTTTTTGTCATATTTTT
The DNA here is from genome assembly GCF_000317375.1 of Microtus ochrogaster. Taxonomy (NCBI): domain Eukaryota; kingdom Metazoa; phylum Chordata; class Mammalia; order Rodentia; family Cricetidae; genus Microtus; species Microtus ochrogaster. The sequence continues at coordinate 15,904,264 of NW_004949102.1, read as the reverse complement.
AATGCTATTTGAAAATTTATTTAGTGGCTGTATAGTATTTTTTTTTGCCATGTAGTGTTTAATTCCACAGAATCATAACATTTGAAAGTAATTTTCCTGTTATTACTTTGTTTTACTACTTGCATTTATTAATGGTGATACGATTTATACCCTTTTAACCAAAATTTTGTGAATATTTCTGTTTCCTTAGATTAACTCAAATAGACAGCCTGGCTTATGCTAGGTATTCAGTAAGAAATTCCTTGAAACAATTGATGTTAGAAGGCACAGTTGTTTTTCGTTTGACATGTCTTTGCCAGGTTATATTCTGAAATGTTGCTCAGTTTTTTCTTCACCAGTGCCCGCTTTAGTTCCCTGTGTCTTTGACAATATAAAGTGTTACTTTCTTTATCGAACAAACAACTTTGGCAATTTGTATATAAGTGAATTTTATTTATTTATTTATTTTGGTTTTTCGAGACAGGGTTTCTCTGTGGCTTTGGAGCCTGTCCTGGAACTAGCTCTGTAGACCAGGCTGGGCTC
>NW_004949102.1:15902673-15903398 GCF_000317375.1 Microtus ochrogaster | reverse complement strand
TGGTTTTTAACTGTCCTCAAACTAAAACAACCCAAATATTAACAGTAGATTGCATGAATTTGATATATTCATAAAGTAGAATAACACTTCAGCAATAAAAAGAATACACTATTGGTTCATGCAGCAACATGGACGAAACTCACAGATAAAGAGTTGAACATAAAAAGGTAGAAATGAAATAAATTCTGCTTTTAATCCCAGCACTTGAGAGGCACAGGCAGGCAGAGCTCTGTGTGTTGTAGGCCAACTGGTCTACATATCAAGTTCCAGTCCAGTCAGGGCAAATAGTGGAATTCTGTCCTCAAACAAAAAAAGTACAACAAAATGTTTTTAAAGTTAAGAATTGTCCAGTTTGGCAGGTGACAAATAACATTCAGGTTGTTGGTAATGCTTCCCTGTGGTGTGCTTGTGGAAAGCCTGTGTCCATGATGCTGACAAAGTGCTGATTCAGAGGGAAAGGAAATCCAATATCCTGAGTGTGGACCCTGTGGAAATCTAGGAAGAGTCATAATACCTGTTTGGAGAGTAGAAGAGATCACTGTCTGGTTTTGTAGGCAGGTCTAGTACTTTGAATTTTACTTTTGTTTTTGTTTGTTTTGTTTTTTTGATACATGGTTTCCCTGTGTAGCCCTAACTGTCCTGAAGTCCTGAAACTCCTTCTGTAGACCAGCTTGGCCTCGAACTCTGAACAGAGATCCACCTGCCTCTGTCTCCTGAGCATTGGG
>NW_004949102.1:15899141-15902493 GCF_000317375.1 Microtus ochrogaster | reverse complement strand
ACTGGGGACTGAACCACAAGGCAAGTCTTTACCACAATCTATATCCCCAGCCCTCTTTACTTTTTGAGACAGGGTCTCACTAAGTTGCCTGGGCTAGCCCTGAATTTTTTTTTTTTTTTTGGTAACCTAGACAAACCTTGAACTTGTGATTTTCCTGCCTTAGCCTCCTACGTCTTATATTATTTTTGTCTTTTATTATTATTATATTATAATAAATGTCTTAGATTATTTTTCTCCTTGATGTTGAATGGAGAACTTTGTACATGGGAATAGAAGAATTTTATTGGGTAATATGGTTGAATGAGCAATTCTCATGTTATACAGAGCCTCAGGAATTCACCAGAAACATAGTGGATGTTTTAATCAGTCCTATGCGCAGTTTGATTACACTAGACCTTTAACACATCTAATTCTCACACCTTGGATAAGTGTTATTATTGTCCCCATTTTGTACTTTAGGAATCCAAGGGATAGAGAGTTAAATTACCTTCCCACGATTGTATAACAACAAGGTGAAATAGTATCTGATCTCACATAGCTCTGGGTCACTAGAAGTCCTAGGTTGTCTCTGTGGCTATAGATAGTCCAGGTTTGTCTCTGCTGGTGATGGAATACACATTCCAGAGGGAGATACCTGTAGGCATCTTACTCTCTTGATTCTTGCATTTCTCTCTCTTCCTTCTGTCCATCCACATACCCACCCACCCATCCATCCATGTGTACAGTGTTCTGCCTAAATGTATGCCTGCACCACTAGATTCTTTCTTTCACTTACTTGCTTGTCATTCATTCATTCATTCATTCATTTATTTATTTATTTATTATGTGTGCAGTGTTTTGCCTAGAAGAGGTCACCAGACCTCATAGATGGTTGTGAGCCACCATATGGTTTCTGGGAATTGACTGCTGTTAATCTCTGAGCCATTTTTCCAGCCCCTTTCTTGATTGTTTTAAGAAAAGATTATGCTAAGAGATGGCTCTAGTGGTAAAGAGCACATGCTCTTGAAGGAGACACGTTAGGTTCCTAGCAGCTGTGTTGTATGGCTTACAACTGTCTAATAACTCTAGCTCCAAAGGTTTGTCTTCTGGGCATCCCTACACATAGCGTGCAGACATACAGACAGACAGACAGACACATACATATAAATAAAATTTAAAAAATAAAAAAGATTTTTAAGTGAAATATGTTAAAATTGTAAGTGAATTGGGGACAGACTATTAACAAAATATTGGAAGCTTTCCTCATTTAACTCTGCTTTTAGTTGTTATAAATGAATTTCTTGTTGGAGAATATTTAGCTTTTAATTTTTTTTTAATAGGAGTTGCCAGAGGTAGGTGAATTTCTGTGGGTTCAAGGTCAGCCTGGTTGTAGGCTACATAATGAGACCCTGTCTTTCCCCCCTAAAAAAAAAAAAAAAAAGAACAACAAAAAGAAAATTAGGGTGTGGTGGCTTACACCTATAATTCTATCCCCAGGCATTAAATTCAAGGCTAGCCTGGCCACATTAGACTTTGTCTAAGCTACTACTCCCTAAGTGCCTCCTCCCTCACAAAATAGGGATTGGAATCCTTTTTAAAAATTGTTTTGTAGGCACTATCTTAAAGATGAAGTCTTGGTTTAATATAAACCTAAGTGAGCGTTTATCTCCCCATAAGAGGACAAAAGCCACATTACTGGACTTTTTGGCTACTTTTTGATTTTTTTACTTCATTTTGGGTGGAGTGGGACAAGGTGTTGCTGTGCTTGTCGTGATCTTCCTGCTGTAGCCTCCTGAGTGCCAGGGCAACTCCTTTCCTTGATAGGACAGCTTAGTCATAAGGGAGATAGATAGACTTTTCTCATTAACCCTATTGGGTTTGTTCTAACTATTAGTGTGGGGCTGACTTCTGCTTGTTTATTCTTTTGTCTCCAGTGTTCTAGGGTTAAATTGAGTTTTCTGCTCCTTTTCTTTTTGAAGTGAAGTGGAGGACTTGAGACAGAGCAGAACAGGTGTACAGGAGTCTGCCAACAAGAGCTTTGGTAATTTCAGGCACAGAAACTTGGATTGTTTGCACAGTTTTTGAACAGCTGGTGGGTGCTGCTCTGCAGTCTGGCTGTTAGGCTTTAGTTCTTTATAGACACTGCCTTTTATTTCTGTAGTCATCGTTGCTTTTCTATTAAGGATAGCTCACCTTCTATATCCAATATAGTGTGATTTAATGCTGATTTATGATTTTTCTGTTTCTGTGTGATCCATGGTCTCCCCTCTCCCCCCCACCCCGCTTTTTAAAAAAATTTTCTTATTTTTAGTGTTTTGTGACAGCCTGCCTCTGCTTCCCCATGCAGGAAGTAAAGGTGAGTGCCACCATGCCCAGTACACTGGTCCCTTTTTTATGGAGAATAATGTTTAGAAATCAAGGCCTGTTTGGCTGTAAACTTGACAGTATGTCTAGGCTTTCTCTTGGACATAACTAGGAAATACAACATCATCCACATATGTGAACCTCTATTTCTATACCTGCTTATATACAGTAAAGATCACAAGTTTTCAGGGTGGTACCTTATAGACTAACAGCATAGGACTCTTTTTAGTATTTTTCCTATTCCAGTCTTAATTTTTTTGTCCAATAGTGGGAAGCTCAGCTCTTTTTTTTAAAAAAAAAAATATTTATTTATTTATTTATTTATTTATTTATTTATTATGTATATAATATTCTGTCTGTGTGTATGCCTGCAGGCCAGAAGAGGGCACCAGACCCCATTACAGATGGTTGTGAGCCACCATGTGGTTGCTGGGAATTGAACTCGGGACCTTTGGAAGAGCAGGCAATGCTCTTAACCTCTGAGCCATCTCTCCAGCCCCGGAAGCTCAGCTCTTATCTGCAACTTTTTGTGTGTGTGTATTTTGAGACAGGATTTCTCTGTGAGATATTTGCTAGATTGCATTTTTTTAATATAGTTGCCTTTAGCTTCACAGCATGTAGTAAAAAATATTGTATAGCTTTATTTTTGTTTTTTTAGGCATGTAAATTTTTTAAAGATTTTTTATTTATTTATTATGTATACAGTGTTCTGTCTGCATGTATGCCTGCATGTCAGAAGGGGACACCAGATCTCATTACAGATGGTTGTAAGCCATCATGTGGTTACTGGGAATTGAACTCAGGACCTCTGGGGATAACAGCCTGTCTTCTTAAATGTTGAGCCATCTCTCCAGCCCCATGTAAAACATTACTAAAAGGTCCTGAGAAGTTAGAGTTATATGAGAGATGAACTCAGAAATATTGCTAACTCTTTCATTTCTTTCTCCTTTCTAATCCTTCCCTAGCCACCCTTGTAAGAAGTCACTTCGTGTTTTCCTTTGAGACAGGA
>NW_004949102.1:15889682-15898876 GCF_000317375.1 Microtus ochrogaster | reverse complement strand
TAGACCAGGCTGGTCTCGAACTCACAGAGATCCGCCTGCCTCTGCCTCCCGAGTGCTGGGATTTAAGGCGTGCGCCACCATCGCCCGGCTATAAAGGTTTTTTTTTAACACTTTATGTATATGATATGTATGAGTGTTTGCCTATGTGTATATATGTGCATGCCTGGTCCCTTGGAGGCCAGAAGGGACATTGTGGTCCCCTCTACCCTGAACTGGAGTTAACAGTTGTGAGCTATTATGTGGGTGTTGGGAACTGAACTCATGTCTTCTGCAAGAGTATCAAGTGTTATTAACTGATGAGCCACAAATTCAACCTCATTTTTTTTTTTAAAGAGAAGGTTTCATGTGTCCTAGTTTGACCTCACACTTACTATGTAGCTGAAGATGGCTTTGAACTTTTGTTCTTCCTAACTCCACCTGCACCACAGCTGGTTTAGGTGGTAACTGAGCTGTATCACTAACCCTGGTTTATTTTTTTGCATGTGATGTGCAGGATGTGCTTTCTTGTATTCATGCATGCTTGTGATGAGGATTGAACCCAGGGCTTCAGAAATTCAAAACCCGTTGTCTACCAATGAGCAACATCTCCAGCCCTGGTGTGTGTGAGCATGCCTGCAGAGATCTAACAACTTATGGAATTGGTTCTCTTCCTTCCACTATGTGGGTTCCAGAGATTGAACTCAGGTGGTCAGGCTTTTGAGGCAAGCCTTGATATATGAGTCACCCTAACAGCCCTGTTTCATTTTATTTTTTCCATGCTTGGAATCAAAACCAGAGTCTTACACATACTATGCATGTTCTTTTGTTCTTTGGCTTTTTTCTTTCATTCATTCATTCATTCATTCATTCTTTGCTTCTTTTTCTTTTCTTTGCTGTGTAAGTTTCCATGTTTAGTTTGAAGGGGATTTCTTTTTTATCTTTTAAATCTCTGTGACCACGTAACTCTTTTATATGGATCGTTTGGTTCTTTTTCTACTTCTTTGTTGTACGTGGGCATTTAAGTTGTTTACAATGTTTTTTTAACTAACACTACTGCAGTAACAACCTTGTGCATATGTGTATTTTTATGTTGTTGGAGATATTTCTTTAGTTAGATTGTCAGTAATGGTAAGTGGAGTCACAGCTATAATCCCAGCTACTTGGGAGGCAGAAGCAGGATCAAGGTGAAGGCCAGTCTGAGCAACTGAGTCAGATTCCTCTCAAAACAACAACAAAATTTTTAAAGGGACTAAGGGTGGTCTCTGAGTTCAATCCCCAGTACTATACTACCACTACCATCACTCCTAGCCCCAAGAAAGTAATGCATCCATTGTTTATTAGTACTACTTCACTCCTTCCTAGTGATCATCAGCATTGTGTATGGATCTCACTGTGTAGCCCAGACTAGTTTAAAACTCTATTTAGCCCAGAGTGACTTTGAACTGAGATCATCCTGACTACAAGAGTACAACTATGTGCCTCCATGCCTGGCCTCTGCCTGTTTTTAAAATCTCTCTGTATGTTAGGGGTATTAGTCCTGTGTGGCAGTTATGAATAGCCTCTTCCTGTGTTCAGCTGTCTGGTGCTTTGTTATGGTGATTTTTGAGCTCTGAAACCATAGGTTTAGGTTATGTAGTTACAATCTTTTCTTTTAATTGTCTCTGGAGTTTGAGTTATCCTTTTTCTAGCCAAGGTTAAAGAATTTTACTTTTTCTTTTCTAATTTTTTAAGTATTCAGATTTTCTTTTTTAATAAAAAAAAAAGTCTGTGGTGTGCCCCAAGCATATTTGGTATCAATAGTATAAAATTATACTATAATTTAATTTTTTGTTTTGTTTTGTTTTTCGAGACAGGGTTTCTCTGTGGTTTTTGGAGCCTGTCCTGGAACTAGCTCTTGTAGACCAGGCTGGTCTCGACCTCACAGAGATCCGCCTGCCTCTGCCTCCCGAGTGCTGGGATTAAAGGCATGCACCACCACCGCCCGGCTTTTTAATTTTTTTCTAAATGTGTCCTGGCATTGTTAATTTAAAACTCCATATTGGGAGGGGAGAGAGATGGCTCAGCTCTTAAGATCACTTGCTGCTCCAGAGGGCCCAAGCTTTGTTCCAAGCCCCCATGTCAAGCAGCTCACAACCATTATAATTTTGGCTCCAGGAATTCTATTTATTTATTTATTTATTTTATTTGGTTTTTCGAGACAGGGTTTCTCTGTGGCTTTGGAGCCTGTCCTGGAACTAGCTCTGTAGACCAGGCTGGTCTCGAACTCACAGAGATCCGCCTGCCTCTGCCTCCCGAGTGCTACCTCTGGGCCCCACAGGCACCTGTATTCACATGCACACTCACACCTACAAATAATAATTAAAAATAATGAAAACAAAGTTTTAAGAAATCCATTTTGGGGCTGGAGACATGGGTCCAGTAATTAAGAGTACTTGCCTTTCTTGCAGAGGACCAGCGTTTAGTTCCCAGCCCCCACTGTGGCATCTTACAACTGCCTGTAATTCCAGGAGATCTAATGCACCCTCCTGGCCTCTATGGATACCAGGCATGCATGTGGTAAACATACAAACATACATACATACATATATACATACATACACACACACATACCCATAAAACAAACAAATAAATAATATACAAATAGATAAATATTCTAGAAAGTTCATAATGATCTCAGTGGTTTGAAATGCCCAAATCCTTGTCAGTCAATGTATATAGCTGGAAATTTCATGTATGGTTGATTCTTTTTCTTTTCTTTTCTTTTCTTTCTTTTTCTTTCTTTTCCATGTATGCCCGCACGCCAGAAGAGGGTGCTAGATCTCATTACAGATGGTTGTGAGCCACCATGTGGTTGCTGGGAATTGAACTCAGGACCTCTGGAAGAGCTGCCAGTGCTCTTAACCACTGAGCCATCTCTCCAGCCCCTTGATTCTTTTTCTATACATTCTATTCCACTGTTCTGTTTGTTTCTGGACCAGCAAAAAAACTGTTTAAATTATAAGGGCTTTTAATAGTATGTTTTAAAGACTGCTAAGGCCAAACTTGTCCTCATAGTTCTTTGTCTTCAATGTTTTTCTGACTGTTCCTTACAGATTTAGTTTTCTATGTGAATTTTAGTATTAACTAGCCTAAATTTTAATCTTAAAAAAAGACTTATTTATTAAATGGATATGTGTATGTTTCTGTATCTGTATGTTATATATGTATGTATGTGCTCAAGGAGGCCAAGAGAGGGGTGAGGTTTCTCTGGAGTTGAGTTCCATGTGGTTGTAAACAGTCCAACGTGGGTGCTGAGAAGTGAACGTGGAGAGCATGCTCTTATTAAGCCATCTCTCCAGGTGTGTACTATCATATCCAGCTCAGTGCATTTTTAAACTTGTTCTAGGATGGTGGTCCAGCCTAGCACCTCCTAATCTATTTAACATGCCTGGTTTGTTTCAGTTGATACATATTTGGTAGGGATTGACTGTGGGACCTGTGTAGATAGATCTGAGTAGGGAATGCTGAATTATATATGAAAAATGTTAGCTGTATGAAACCTAAAGTCTAATTATAGTTACAGTTTTCATAGAAAGTGGTTGTGAATCGACATTGTACTAAGCACTCTGGTAGGGTTTTAGATTAATAGTCCCCCAGTGCCATTCCCTGCCAAACTGGCTGCAAAAGAATCACCTGGGGACCTTGTTAAGAATAAAGATTATTGGCCTACCAATTAACTGTCCCCTGTAGATTGAAGGTGGGGCTTAGGAATGTGGTTTTCTGTATGTATGTGTGAATACATGTTCGTGTATGTCTGTGTGTGTGTGTTTGTGCCTGATGTTGATGTTGGGTATTATTCTCAACCTTTCCTTTTCTTATTTTTTAAGGCAGGCTCTCTCACCGGAGCTTGCCAGTTCAACTAGACTGGCTGGTCAGTGAGCCCTAGGGTTGCTGTCTCCACCCCTCAGCACTGGAATTACAGTGTGTGCCATGGTGCCTAGCTTTTTTTTGTAAACCTGGGTTCTTGGAGTGGTGGTGTCTAACTCCAGTCCTCATGCTTGCATGTTAAGCACTTTACATACTTATCTCCCCACCCCTTCTTCTTCTTCTTTTAAATAAGCAGTGTACAGTGCAAATTTTAGTTCAGAAGGCTATCCTAGTGAAAAGTAGTTCTCCCTCTCCTTCATTCTACATCCACCCAATTTTCTCTTCTATATATTTCAGAACTGCTATCAGTTATTGCAGATCCTTTCACACACAGGTGTGGGGACGTAGTAGGACTGCACCTGATTTTGTTTCTTTTCTTAGAGATCTCTTGTCTCCTATAGAACGTCTTCCTTGGAAAGGCTGCCTAGTGGCAATTGGAAAAGATCCACAGGGGACTCTAATGGGTTATGGGCATTAGGAGGCACAGTGTGAGTGTTATAGCAGTTAGAAACAGTTTTGTTTTAGTTGAATGTTAATTCCCTAAATCTTGAATTTCACAAGGAACTGGAGTCATCAAGCATTTTGTAAATTTCTAGATTTATACAAACTTTTACATTTTTTTTCTTGCTAGTGATTAGGTGGAAACTGTCAGTCAAAAATACATGATCGAGACCGGACAGTAGTGGCACATGCCTTTAATCCCAGTACATGGGAGGCAGAGGCAGGTGGATATCAGTGAGTTCGAAGGCCATCCTGGTTTAAAAAGTTCCAGGACATTCAGGGCTACGCAGAGAAACCCTGTCTCAAAAAAACAAAAAACAAAAAAAAACAAAAAACAAAAAAACCAACAACAACAACAACAATAACAAAACATGATTAAGGGGTTCAGAGGTGAAGAGCACTTGCTATTTTTGCAGGGGACCCAAGGTGGCTATAATCATCATTAACTCCAACTCCAGGGAATTTGACACCCTATGTAGCACAAGTAATAAAAACCAGAGGCAGATATTGGGGTTCAACCTAAAGATCAAAAAAGCAAAGCAGCTGAGCCACTAGAGAGCTCTTACCTCTATGAAATCTTTAGACTGATCGAGAGCGAGTTCCTGTCTCATCCTACCTTATAGTCCTCTCTAGTGCTGGGGTTAAAGCTGTGCACCACCATTGCCCTATGGCTAACTAGTGTGGCCGCTGGAATTAAAGGTGTGTGCTACCACTGCCTGGCCTGTATGGCTCACTAGTCTGGCTGCTTTGCATTGATCTTCAGACAAGTTTTATTTATTAGAACACAAATAATATACTACTATAACGCTATTCTGGTCTCTACAGGCTTGTACACCACACACAAGGAAAAAATGGAAATTAGGGGCTAGAGAGATAACTCAGAAGTTAAGAGCACTTACTGCTCCTTCAGAGGACTTGGGTTTGGTTCCTACTGCTCACAACTGTCTAACTCCAGTTCTAGGGAATCCAGTGCCCTCTTTTGGATTTTAGGCATTGCACACACATGATGCATATGTACCCATGCAGACAAAACCCATACATGAAAAATCTTTAAATAAATTATATTTAAAAACACATAATGAAGTTGAGCTTATAGACACCTGCTTACCATCCCCGATAGAATTTGGTAAATGTAGAATCAGGAGTTCAGGGCATATCTTATCTCGGTTACATAAAACCAAAAATCAAAACCGAAACATACTAAAATGTATGAAATCAGCAGCATGAATGAGGCATCTTGTGGCGGAATCAGTTATGAACAAGGTTCTTCAGCCTTCGGGCTCTGCTGCTGCTTACTTTCTGTTATTGCAGGAGGTGTGTGTAGGGATGGGTTAGACAGAAGATGGCAGAGGACAGGTGGTAAATTATATCACACATCTGCTCTACAAAGCATTTCTTGCACTGTAGTACCAACATGTAAGAGATTCTTATATTCATATCTCTGTTAGTGACTTAATTGTCCTCTCCATTCACCGTGACCGTGGTTAAAGCAGAGGGAGGATTATTAGCTTGAGGGGTAGAGTGACTAGTGGGAAGACGACAGGGCTGTGAAAGCCAGTGGAACTTTGTGGCTGCTTTGGAAATGTTTCCTCCTCTGGAGCATTCTCATGGGTATTATTACCTTCATAAGCTCCATTGCCAGTTGTATTGGTTGGTCTGTGCGCTCAGTGCCATCTAGACACAGCCAGCACATTCCTTATGCTCAACAAGCAAATAGTTAAGGTATCAACATGTGAATCATCCTATTCTCACATACTCATCATAGAATAATATCAGTATTATTGTGTCAGCAGTATTTTCAGCTTCTAAGAGAATATTTGATATCAAAATTCAGTTATTGGTTTTTCACCCCCCACACATTTTCTTTCATTTTCTTTGTCGTTTCCTTTTATATTGTCTTTTGTTTTTCACCTTCATTAGTGAAGATGGTTGTAACTAGTTGGGAAGTTGTGGGACACTTGGAAACATGAACCCAGCTGTTAAAGGTAGAAAAGTGTTTCATATTCTGAGAAATTGTGAAACGGGAATTTAGTTTGCAGTATGTCCATAACTGTCCTAAGACCTAACCTGATTCCAGAATTGAAATAAGATGAAACTGTAAAGGATCTTCTATAATGTGGAGTTGATTGATCATTTCTTTTCTTCTGTTGATGTTAGTGTGGGGGCTTTAGAGACCTTCCTTCCTTCCTGCCTTCCTTCCTTCCTTCCTTCCTTCCTTCCTTCCTTCCTTCCTTCCTTCCTTATGGTTTACAGGCTATGGTCCAGCTAGTCCAACAATAGTTGTCTATTAATGGAATGTCCAAGAATCCAGTAGTTGTTCAGTCCACAATGCTGGATATTTTGGCTGGTCTTTAGTATATGCCAGAATCTCAAAAGAAGTAGGCTGTAATGCCAGTGAAAGAATAGAGGTTTCAGTGAGAGAGCAAGCAGGCAAACTTCCTTTTTCCATGTTCTTTATAAAAGCTGCCAGCAGAAGGTATGGCCCAGGTTAAAAGTATCTTCCCATCTCAAAAGGTCTGGGTTAGAAATGATCTTCCCACTTCAAATTATTTAATTAAGAAAAAAAATCCTCATAGGTATACATGGCCACTTGGATTTTAGTTAATTCTAGATGTAGTTAACAACCAGGAATAGCCATCACAGGGCCAAAAGACATTGGATTCCTTAGAACTGGAGTTACATGTGGTTGCGAGCCATCGGATGTGGATGCTGGGAACTGACCCATCTCTTCAGCCACAGGACTGTTGAACCTTTGATATCCAAGTGAAAACTTGTACTGAGCTAAAAAATTAAAATTATAAATTTCTCTACCACAACCTCTATCATCTGAAGAAAGATGAAAGCATCGATTATTTACGTAGAAGGATCCTTGTTTTTATACAAATTATTGCCTTTAGTATCAAATTGAGTGAGTGAAGTTTTTTTTTTTTTGGTTTTTCGAGACAGGGTTTCTCTGTGGCTTTGGAGGAGTGAAGTTTTAAAAACTATTACAACTTTGGCTTTTGGATAGAATCTGTGACTAGTTAATAACAAATGTTCCTGGGATCATTGTGGACATAGTACTGAGGAAAGTCTTGGGAACTGAATTTAGGAAATAGCTTGGTCCTGAATGAATGGAAAATGAGTTGGAAAATGTTTAAGACTGTTCTTTTGATGCTCATGTGATGGATGTTCTGTTCAGGAGGAAGAATTTGCTCTGGGTTTTGAAGGTGAGCTAGGGTAAGGCTGCTTGGTGATAAATGAAGAGAGAATTTGAAAAAGAGTACAGTCTGATGGAATCCACGGTAGTGGTTCAGTTACAGCTCCAAGAGTAGAGAATGTAAATGGGTGCATCGGCCAAGAGGGGGAATGTTTGGCAGATCCTGGTGGATCGTGGTTAGTCCTTAATTCAGTTCTGTTCACATCAAGTGCCCTTCCCCACTGCCCAAAAGCCAACTAAGCAGCAGTTTCCGAAGATAAGACAATAGAAAGCGCTAAAGTTGTCATCACCCCACTCACCAAATGGCAGTGAAATTGTTCATTGATGGAAACTATTCAGCAAAGGTCACATTGTCACCCCACAAGACGACCCCTCACACAATGGTCTGGTAGACAGTGAATTCTCTGCTGTTAGGAAAACTGTTGTTATGGGAAGGGAAGTTTAAGAAGAGAAATAGAGAAGAGACTAAAAGGTTTTGTGCCAGATTAAAAAACAGCCTTAAAACTTTGCTTCCAGAGCAGTCACAGGCGTCCTGCTGTCTTTCTCTTACCGTTTCTTAGAGAGTGTAGGCTTCTCTCACTGAGCAGTGAGGAGGGTGGAGCAGGTAGACTAGGCTTGATGGAAAAGTGTGTTGGTTAAGAAACATTACATTTTAATTTTAAGGTTATATTTTGTATAATTAATTTAAATGGGCCTTTCCCGATTTATTCACTTACAAATTTACTATTTTAAAGATATTCTCATTTATCTTAGATGTATTAGTTTTTGCCTGCCTGTATGAAAGTGTACTGTTTACATGTGTGGGTGCCCACAGAGGAAAAGGGTGTCAGATTCCCTAGAACTGAAGTTACAGATAGTTGTAAGCCTCCGTGTGGATGCTGGGGACCAAACCTGGGTCCTCAGCAAGAGCAGCTAGTGCTATTAACCCCGGCTGTTTCTCCAACACCCAAATTGACTATTTTTGATTTACCGAACTTGCTAAGTGTTGAAGTTTCTAAATCATTTTATGTGTGTTAGGTGATGAGAATTGGCCAAAAAGTAGAAGGCATCACTGGCATTATATTTTATTTTATGTTTTAATATATATTAATTTATTTTGTGCTTTTTTTTGAGACCTTGCACTCACTGTGTATCGAGGATGATCTTGATCCTCCCTTCAGCTGTGTTAATGCTAGTGTTAGTGCATCGCCACACTGGCTCACTGGCATTTGAGTAAAGCAGACAGATGAGGTGAGGTGCTGGTGAGAATTAGAAGCTGGAGAATTAGAGACTCATGGGTCTTTGAGAATTAGTAGTCATGCTTTTCCTTAAATGTCTTTAACTAGTTGGAATATTCCTGCTGCCTCTTTTTGAGTGTTGTGGGAGTCAGGGCGGTTACACAGAGAAACCCTGTGTTGGAAAAAAAAAAAGAAGAAGAAAAAAACGGTGGCAGGGGATGGGAGAAAGGGAGAGAGGATCTATACCTAATGAACCTCATTTTCAGAATCCAGGTAATCTGGCTTTGAGCTCTTGCATTGAATGCAGAGATAACTCACATACATATCATTTATTTACAGTGATCTTTTATGTCTACCAGCCTCCTCTCTCTCCTCTCCTCTCCTCTCCTCTC
>NW_004949102.1:15882668-15889547 GCF_000317375.1 Microtus ochrogaster | reverse complement strand
TGTGTATGTGGGTAAGACAGGTAAGATAGTGGAACTTGCTGTAGAGACCAGGCTAGCCTAGAACTTTTGACAATCCTTCTGCCTCTAAGTGTTGGGAGTAGAGATGTGTACCATTATGCTCTGCTCTCACAATTGAATTTAAGCTCTAGGATTTACCTGCATGTGTTCATGCATACCACATACATGCCAGCTGCCCATAGAGGTCAGAAGAAGACATTGCATCTCTTGGGACTGAGCAATTATTTGGGTGCTGGAAACTGAACCTGGATCTTCTCAAAGAACAAGTGCTTTTAACTGCAGAGCCAGCTCTTCAGCTTCCCCCATTTTTCCCTCCCTGCAAGACGGGTTTTTTTTGTGTAGCTTTGTGTTGTTAGTTAAACATTGGGGATGACTTCTGTCGTGATCCAGCTACTATGTGTTCATATGTTCCAGGGTAGTGGCGTGTGAGTTAGAAACTTTAGGTAGGAGAAAACAGAGATATGAAAGAAACACAGAGACATAGAATAGTACTGCGAGGACAACTCAACGAATACTGAATTTGCTGACATTTAATTTTCATGTGTTTTTATATCCCAGTACAAGGTAGCGGGGGTGGGGGTGGGGCAAAAGACTACCTTAACATTTCACAAAGGACAACCAGAACAGTTACTTGCTTCAATACCTGAGACATCAAGCCATTATTTCCTGAGTAAAGCATTTGATGTTTTGGGCAGGATATGCGGTGAATACACCCTAGACAAAGTATCCTGTAGGCAGCCACTCCTTATGTCAAATTTCTTGTTTTAAAATGAAGGAGCAGGAATGGGCTTGAATTCTCTGACATGAGGTCAAGGTGGAGTGGATCTACCTCTCTGGCCATCTCAATGTCCAAAATACCAAGTGACCATACCCTAGGTCAGGGTTTCTAGTTTGTAGCCTCATTTTGACCTTTAGTCAAAGTGGAACAGGCCTTCAGCCTAGGCCCTCACAGCTTTGGCTCTCCTGGAATTTGTCCCGTTTTCCACACTGGCCTTCAACTCTGAGACCCACTTAGCTCTGCCTCTTGACTGCTGGGATTAAAGGTGTGTACCACTATGCCCAGCCACCTTTCTTTCTTTTTTTTTTAATATCTTAATTTTTCTTTTTCTTAAAACAGTTTCACTACATAACCCAAGTTGTCCTTGAGCTGGTGATCCTCTTAATGCTGGGATAGCAGGTGTGTGCCATGACACCTGTGTCTTTTTCTATTTGTTTTTCTCTTTTTAAACTTAATGGGTTAATTTTTAGAATTACAAAAAATATGTGTGTCTGAATGTGGGTTTATGCAATGCCCATAGAGGCTGGAGAAGGACATTAGATTCTCTGGAGTTGGAGTTACAGGCACTTGTGACCTATCCATGGGTGCTGTGAGCTGAATTGGGGTCCTCTGTAAGAGCAATACACATTAAGTTATTATCTTAATAATACACATTATCTTATTAAGTGCTAAGCCATCTCTCTAACCTTCTAATTTGTGGAATTTATTTGTTCATTGTGTAGGACCGTAGTTCTTCATTGAATACTTATTTCTGTATGGAATTCTCTTATGAGAATATACTATATTTTTTGATACGCTGTTATAAATAGATATCCATTTGAATGTAGGTAAGGTATTCTGGTGTACATTGCATGTGTTTTGTTCTCTAAAATTGTATTTAATTACACTTCTGCTAGTAATTTACTTAAGTATTCTTAAATATTCTTCAACATTTAATATCTTTACACTTGGTATTTTTTAGCTGGTATAGTAGAATATTATGGAAATAATATTGCTTCTTAGTGATTTATAGAGGAGTTCATTATATTTTGGGTATGGTATAATTTCTTTGAGTATCTACATTGAAATGTCCTTACTCTTGACTTATTTTGCCCTTTATCGTAAGTTGTAGTTTAATGCACAGAAATTACTTTAACATTGTTGTTTCTCCCCTTGTGGGTGCGTCTGTGCTTTAAGATAAGCTTTCTACCACAAAGTCATATTTTCGGTATTATGCTTTATACATTTTTGTGCGTTTTCCTTTTGTTTGTACTTAGGTTTATAATCTCATTTAAATCCCCTTCCCTTTTATTGAGACGGGGTCTTATTGCATAGACCAGGCTGACCTCAAACTCACAGAAATTCACCTGCCTTTGTCTCCCAAGTCCAGGGATTAAAGGTGTGTACTGCTGTGCCTGGTAATTACTAATACATTTTTACATTGCATCAACAATTGTAAGATTTTTTTCTTTTTTTCATATGATTAAATGAAATGTATCTCAGTAGAACCTTTCATTGAAAAGTCTTTAGTGACCCTCCTATGTTATGCATAAGTGTCCTATATAAAATATGGCTCTGCATTTTGGGAGCACTGACATGTGTTCTGAATGGCCTTTAAAATAAATTTTCATATGTAGTAGAACTTTTTTTTTCTAAGAATATCTGACTATCTTGTATATTCTTGGCTTTTTAAATTTTTGACATCAGTAAGAATCATCTTGTGAGATTCCACATTGATTGGGATTAAATTGAATTTTATTAGTGATTTTCAGAAGAATTTTTTAAAGATTTATTTATGAACTGGGCGGTGGTGGTGCACACCTTTAATCTAGGCACTCAGAAGGCAGAGGCAGGCAGATCTCTGTGAGCTAGTTCCAGGACAGGCTCAGACGCTACAGAGAGACCCTGTCTCGAAAAATAAAACAAAACAAAAAAAGATTTATTTATCTTTAGAAAAAATTTATTTCTGTTGGGAATCAAACGCAGGTGTTCTAAAAGAGCATTCAGTGGTCTTAATTGCTGAGCCTTGTTTCCTTTTCACTTCCATGCAGAAACATTTGCCAGATCTAGGGATTACTTTCTGTGCTATTAGAAGCCTTTTTCAGAAAGTCCTTGCTTGTGCCTAGTTCCAGTGCTTTGAATATTTTTCCCTCCAACAGTTTCAAATTTTGAAGTCTTTACTTAGATCTTTGTCCGTTTTGAAGTGATTCTTACTCTGGAAGAGAGAGAGGCACCAAGTTTCCATTCTGTTTGCCTAGCACCACTTGTTTTTCTGGGGATATCACGCTGTTTCTGTCACCGTGGCTAGGTAGTGCAAGTTGATAGTAGGCATCTCGATATTTCCAGCATTGCTTTTCAGTTTAGAATTATTTTTATATTTTCACATGATTTTAGGATTGCCTTTTCTAGTTCTGTGAAGAATGAAACTAAAATTTTGATGGTACTTGTTTGCTAAGGGTTTGTTTTGATATTCTGGGTAACATCTTGAGTTGTATATGCTTTGCTCAATAATGCGTCTTCCTTTTTCAAACACATTCACTTAAGGATATACATTTCTGTTTGCAAATTCTACAACCCACAAATTACACTATGTAGTACATAAAAGATGAAAATAATGTCCAGAATTTCATTATGACTTACCTTTGACTTATCTTATTGACAATAATTTCAGAACAGATGACATTTTCATAGTGCTTGAGGGTTTCATGCTTATAATTACATTATTTTTGGTGTTTCCACTGCTGTTAGAAATGAATAACTTCATGTTCATTTGGATATATTCTCACCCACAATTATTAGCAAATGTATGGAGGGAGAGGATAATAAAATTTATTCTTGTGTGTGTTTTAAATTTGCTATTTGAGTTATTGTACATTTCTCACTTTAAGTCCAAACATTTCTTTATAATTAAGTAAAGTGTTTCCATTCATGTTTTGTTTTTTGTCTTTATCTTAGCTGTGTTGGTGTAGAAGAACATCATGCTGTTGACATTGACTTATATCACTGTCCCAACTGTGCACTTCTGCATGGTTCTTCCTTGAGTAAGTACTAGATGCTTAAGTAAAAATTAAATGTTTGAAACTTAGCATGTATATGATGGTATTTTTATGATACTCTAGTAAATATCACAATGCTTACCAAGAACTGTAGGAAAGATTTCACTGAAATACTTTTTTGTCTGAAAATAGTAATTAACAATTTGAGGCAGTCTGGTTAGATAGCCCACACTGGCCCCAAATTCTTTTCTTTTAGTTGGGTTTTGTTTTGTTTCTCGAGACAGGGTTTCTCTATGTATCCTGTGTAGCTGTCTTGAAGCTCACTCTGTAGACTGGGCTGGCCTTGAACTCACAGATCCCCCTGCCTCTGCCTCCTGAGTGCTGGGATTCCAGGTGTAATAAGCCTTTGTTTGAATTGTTAAATATGTCACAGGAATAAGGAAGAGAAAATACGTTTTTAATTGTTCATGGAGAGCCCTCAAATTTTAAGTACATCTTTCAAAAACAAAAACCTTGTAATTTACAAACCATGGCAAAGAACAGCTTGCCTGATTCTGTAAACCTATTGCGACTGATAAAATCATGTTGTATTGAAGCAGTATGCAGAGTTAAGATTAGACTCTCATGGGCAGATGCACATTGTATATTTAGGAAAAAAATCAGGGTATTGATAGGTAAAATATTGCATGCATTTATGAATTTGATCGTCAAAGAATATCTGCTTAAAACTTCTTTTTCTCCACCCCTGATATCCATGGGAAGATAGAGATGAGGATAAGGTCAGAGCAAGTCTCTGATGGCAGTCCTTTTCAGAGAGGACAAGGTGAAGGCTGGAGTCCTTTTCTTTCACTAGTCTGGAGTAGACCAGCATTAGAAACAAAACAACATTCATCTTTTACAGATATTTGGTCTTTTACAGATACTTCCAAAAACTAAATTAAGATGTCATATTTAAATGGCTTTGGAATATAGCTATTTATTTAAAAAAATTTGACTGCAAACTATAATTTTTGTGTTCATAAAACTAAAGGGAAACCATAGACTTTATTTTTAAACTAGAAAGGGCTGGCAAGATAGCTCAGTCATTGAAGACAAAAGCTCCAGCACCCAAATAATCAAAGCCTGTCCTTCCAGCTTTCCTTTCCAGCTCTCAGGAGGTAGAGGCAGACAAGGACTGCCTAGTTTACATAACAGACCAGCTAGGGTTACATAGTGCGACCTGTCTCAAAAACATACAAAACAATACAAGAAGGAACCTTTGGGGGGCTAGGGAGATGGCCTGTAACATGAGGGCCAGCTTGTTGGGATTTCTGTCCCGCCTGGTACCTCACAGCCAGTAAGCCCCAAAGAAAATCACACAGAGGTCTCCATAAGATTATAAACTGGCCCATTAGCTCAGGCTTCTTATTAGCTCTTGTAACTTATATTAACCCATTATCCTTATCTATGTTAGTCACATGGCTCAGTACCTTTTTCAGTGGGGCAGATCACATCCTGCTTCTTCAGTATTCTGGGAAGGAAGGACTAGGGAGGAAGCTTCCTGCTTCCCAGAATTTTTCTATTCTCATCGCTCTGCCTCTACTTCCTATCTGGTTGACCCGCCTATACTTCCTGCCTGGCCAATCAGAGTTTATTCAAAACATGATTGACAGAATATAGACAATTCTCCCGCACCACAAAAACATATTGACAGAATACAGACAATTCTCTTGCACCAATGGCTTAGTGGTTAAGAGCCCTGTATGCTCTCACATGGCAGCTCACAGCTCTGTAGCTCCTGTTCCAGTGGATCTGACACCCTCACACAGACATACATGAAGGAAAAATACCAATGAGCATAAAATAAATGAATTCACTTAAAAAAAAAAAAAAGAAAGGACTTTTGACTGAGGGTGATTTGATAAACTGTGGGTGGTATGTAGGTAATATATAGCCTCTCTGTTTTGAATATGAAGTTTTGCCGCCTTGTACTCTTCTAAGTAGAAACTTTGTTATATGAAAATAACATGCAAAAAAGACTTAGTAGCAATTAGATTGATCATTTATTAGAAATATTAATAATTCTTATAATTTATAAGAGACTTAGGAATTTAAGCTGTAGTATTGCATAAGAATAGTTTATGTCAAATATGGTTGCCTGTTTTCATATTATTTAGTATAAAACTTAAAATTAAGACACCTGGTAAAATTGTTACATGAATCTTGCTTGGTTTATGTTATATATAAATTAAGTAAGTTTTGGCCAAGAATACGGAAGCAGTAAATAGTACAGTATTATTATTTCAGTTGAAACAACTAAATTTTATATCAGTTTTGGTGCAAAATATTTATTCCCCAAATGAAATGATTTAAATTTTATTTGTATGAAATACTGAGTTACTAAGAGGAAGTACTACTTGAAGGGGGGATACATTCTATTTTTTCCATATGATGTCATCTTTTAAAAATCTTAACACACTTGCTAAACTGATTACACAGACTGTAATGGATTGTAACCTACACTTTGAATAATGATGCTTCAGAGAGAAACTTGCCTACTACTTGACCCTTCAGGTCCCTCTTCTCTTTGAAGAACTTCATGCCCGGGATTGGTTGTCTTCTGGGCAAGCATCCAACTCTGACTACTCAGAGGGGAGATGCCCAAGATGCAGTAATCTGTTTTGTCTTGACTTAAGGCTCACCTTCCCTCATACTTCAACATCTGCTTCAATTGGGTAATCCTTTTGATTCCTTTCCCTTTGCTATTAAGTGTTTCTTGATAACACAGGGTTTTCTGTTCCTGTCAGAATATCCCAGATGTCTTTAATGTAGATATAATTGAGATATTACAATTCCCACTTAATAAGGTTCATTATACTATACTCTGTGGTTGGGAATTAAGAGCCTATTTTAAAAAGCAGAAAGCTGCTCAACATTTGAATATATATTCTGTGTGTTCCTCAGGCACATGCAACCAAAGCAGACATTTTCTCCCCTGTGACCACTACTTAAACTATCCCTTCACTGGCTTTCTCTTAAGAAAAATTAAAAAGGGGGCTGGGCTGGAGAGATGGCTCAGCTGTTAAGAGCACTGGCTGCTCTTCCAGAGGTCCTAAGTCCAATTCCCAG
>NW_004949102.1:15842145-15882568 GCF_000317375.1 Microtus ochrogaster | reverse complement strand
AAAAAAAAAAGAAAAGTTCAGTCAGCTGTTGTAGTGGATGATTTTATGTTTCAAACTTTTTGGTCAAATAGGACAGTTGCATGTTTCTCTTAATCTTTAGATCAGCACATTAGAGGAAGTTATAGTATTTTGGTAGGTTATTATATACCAGATTCTATAGTGAGTAAATAGTTGACCTATATTATCCCCTTCAATATGTGCAACAATGTTATATGAGATATAAGAGAAAGTATCTAATTAAATATTATGTAGTTATTCATCAGAGCTGTAGTTTGGACCCATAGCTATCACATCAGAGAGTATACTTTACTGATTAATGTGCTCTGCAAAAATTTAAATAAATAAATGGAACATCTGACTGGGTCTGGTGGCACATGTCTTTAATCCCAGCACTTGGGAGGCAGAGGCAGGTTGATATCTGTGAGTTCAAGACTAGCCTGGTCTCTGTAGTAAGTTCCAGGAAAGCCAGTACGATGTAGAGAGACCCTGTCTGGGGGCAGGGGAGAGGGAGGGAAGCAACATCATAGTTCACTTCGCAAATGGACAGCTTTTTTGTTGTTATTTTGCTTTTTAAATGATAATGCCTATTACCACAGAGCCTTGAGCTAGGCTACCTGTATGATAGAAACGTGAATTACTCCCACTTTTCTTGAGGCAGTATGTATTTGCAGTATATATAACACATATCTTTAAAATAGTGCTGTTTGTATAAGTTTTTCTGTGCTGTGATAAAATTCCATGACCAAGGCAGCTTACAAAAGAAGGAGTTTAATCAGGTTTATGGTTCCAAGAGTTAGCATTTACTATGGCGGAGTGAAGTCATGACAGCAGGTGGCTGGGAAGGCAGCTGAACTCAGTCTATATTCCTAAGCAGGAAGCAGAGATAGTGTACTGGGAATGGTGGGAGGCTTGAAACCAGTGTCATCCCTCCTCCAAGAAAACCACACCTCCTAGTCCAGCCCAAACAGCCACCAACTGGGGACCAAGTATTCAAATATATGATCCTCTGGAGGCCATTCTTAGTCAAATCAACACACTTGTCTTCTAGCATTTCTGCAAATGTGTCTTGAGTTAATCACAGAAACAGGTTTATGTTCATGGTTGTTAATTACAGTGTCATATGGGGAAAGACTGAGAACAAACGCAGCGCTTGTCTTAGTGACTTTCCTGCAAATGTAATGAAACAGCATGTCTAAGGCGGCTTAGGAAGAAAGTATTTAGTTTGCCTTACAGTTTAAAAGGGTTAGAGTCCATGATGGTGGAGCAAAGGAACAGCTGAGAGCTCACATTGGGATGAACAACCATGAGGCAGAGAGAACATGTGCACTGGGAATTAGTCTTGTGGGATTTCGAAGCTTGCCTCCCAGTGGCACAGCTCTTTCAACAAGACCACACTTTTGAATTCTTCCCAAACAGTCTAAATAGGAACCAAGTACTCAAAGATATTTTCTCTGGGAACCATTCTCATTCAAACCACCACTGTGTTTAAGAATCAAAATAATTATATCATGACACATCTACACCTTAAAATTGTTGTCTGCTTTTAAATTGCTTCTGATTACTTAATACGGAGAAAATACCCATAAAACGAGAAAATAATATAAAATAAGTTATTTCTATATAATAGAGGAAAACCTACACTAGGATGTCCTTGAACTATAGGAATGGTTTTAAAGGTTTGTTTTTATTTTTATGTGTTTGTGTTTCTGTATATGTGTTTGCACCTGTGTGGGTACCTTAGGGGGCCAGAAGAGGTCATCGGAGATCCACCTGATTTAGATGGTGGGAACTTGATTCTAGTGTTCTGCAAGAGCAACAAGTGTTCTTATTGGCTGAGCCATCTCTCTAGCTACTGTATGAATAGTTTCAAATGAGAAAAAAATAATACACAAGGGATACATTAGTGGAATTTCTTAGGAAGATTCAAATGTAATTCACAAGTTTTCCAAAGAGACCTAGTGTTATGATCTTAAAATAACTTTAAATTGGGCTAAGGCATAACTCATTTGGTAGAGCATACATGAAGTCCAAAGTTTGATTCCCAGCACTACATAAAACTGGGTATGGTTATATGCTTGCTATGCCTATAATCCCAGCACTCCAGGAAGTGGTATCTGGATTATCAAAATTTAAGGTCATGTAGTCCGGGTTACGTGAAACCTTGCCTCAAAAATAATAAAATATCTTGAAATCACATAGTTGTTTTTTTCTATAGCATTTTCTTTTGAAAATGTCCATGGATGGTGGTGGTGCACACCTTTAATCCCAGCACTGAGGAGGCAGAGGCAGGCGGATCTCTGTGAGTTGGAGGCCAGCCTGGTCTACAAGAGCTAGTTCCAGGACGGGCTTAAAAGCTACAGAGAAACAACAACAACAACAAAAGAGGAAATGTCCAAACATACAGTAAAAGCTAAAGTAATTTTACAGGAAGTAACTATAAGTTTTCACATACTATTATTATCTTCCACCACTTACTTTACTCCTCATTTCTCTGTATAGTTATGTCACTGCCAGTCAGTTTTACCATTCAAAAAAATGTATTTCTAAGTAAGTTGCTGACATCAGTACCAAAGAGTTAGAATGTTGAGAATTTTAGATTTTAAAAAGGATTCTTTTGAAACTGAAACTTATAATCTAAACAGAAACAGTTTTAGATTTGTTTTATTTATTTATTGTTTATTTTGTGTACATTGGTGTTTTGCATGTATGTCTGTCTGTATGATACTGTTGTATCCTCTGCAACTGGAGTTACAGACAGTTGTGAACTGCCATGTGGGTGCTGGGACTTGAACCCGCCTCCTCCAGAAGAGGGGCCAGATGGCTGAGCCATCTCTCCAAAGGATTCTTTTGAAACTGAAATTTATAATCTAAACAGAAACAGGAGGATTATGAGTTCCAGGTTAGACTCTGCTACATGGTCAGAGTCTTTCTGGAACATGCACACAAACACAGTAAAATCTTGCATTGCTATCACACAGATGAGCTACATAGATGATGACACATAAGAGAGAGGTATCCATTTTCTCCTTTGACCATCTTACCCTTTGTTAAGGGTCTGTTAGGTATACTTTCAAAATCATACTAATCCATCTCCTTCATTCTCACTTTGAGGAATCTGGATCCAGAGGTGTCAAATGATCTTCCCAAGGTTGCAGAGGAAGTTGATGGATGAACTAAGAATTAAATATTTTCATTGTTAGGACTAATTAAGATAATCTCCTCCACCCTCCAGCTTTAGAACCATAGGAATTTAGTATCTGAACTAACCTTGAAGTTTTTGTTTTATCACAGCACTGGTCTTGCTTTAATTCCATCTTGGTGAACTGATCTCTGTTCTTTGTGTCAGTATAAATGTGCGTATTTGGAGACTGAATCCTAACATAAAAGAGAGTGATGGTTTGGTTTTGGATGGATTTTTGGTGTGTGATAAAATGCCTTATCCTGAGAGATAATTTGGATGATGTGGTTAATCGTAGTATGACTGACTCAGTGTTTTAATAAACTGATTTTACATAATTGGAAATGCTTAAATGTGAGTAAAGACTTCATTTGATGCTTTTAATTCTTTAATTTTTAAATTATTTTGAATGAAATGATCAGGCTTTTAAAAACCCACAGTTAGTTATTTATAATTACAGCATTAGCTTTTGTAAAATTTTCATTTGTGATCTGGGAATGCATTAAAAACGCAAGCATTTCCTTATACCTATAGCTGTTACTTCTTATTAGGTAACTATAGCAATTAGATAGTCCATATAGCATTACCAGTTACCAAAAAAAAAATGTTTTCTTTTCCTGACTTTCTACAAATTCAGTGAAAAAGAGGAGGAACTGGCACAGGCATGACTACACAGAAGTGGATGATGGCTCCAAACCTGTGCAAGCCGGAACTAGGGCCTTTGTTAAAGAACTACGGTCTCGAGTCTTCCCAAGGTATGAAACCTTGTTCTGGTTCAAACAAGATTTAACAGCATTGGCTAATGAAGTGGGATTACCTAAAGTGGTCTTTTCAAATTTAGTTGCCACCATGCTATTGGTGTCAACTGGCTTTTCACTGTTTTCTATAAAAGAAGTAAAACTATCAGTACTTATGTTTTGTATATGCATACTGGGTCACCATATAATTCATCCCCAGAATTTGAAATATACTCATTTGAAGCAGTTCTCATTTCTGACTCCTTCTGATAATGTAGCCGTTGTGTTCTCTTTTTCTTTCTTCTTACTTTCCCTATTTTGCACCTCTTTTTCTCAAATCACTGTTTCTTAAATCACTGCCTGTTTCCTGGGTCCACCAGAAACATGCAGGGCCATTGCTTAGCCTCTGCATCAGAACTGAGATTTTTGATTCTGAAAAATAATCAAGTATATTTGAGTTGTCTAGGCTAAGAGAGAATCAAAAGCATTATAAAACATTTAATCATGCTAATTCAGGTCATTTCCTACTCACTGCCTGACATCTATTTAAAGAGATAATGCTTAATAGGCTTTACACAAGATCTTAGCTTGTTAAAGAGAGGAAGCACAATTTAAATTTAAATCACAGTATCACGTTCAGCCTATTATGGAATTATTTTCAGATACTGAAGTGAAAGCCCTGAAATTTTCCCTGTCTTTAGATTTCTCTGCTCTGTTCACCACCTTTTAGTCCTTAAACAGAAACAGGATGAAAAACCATCCACATTTGCCTCCCTCAGGTTGGCTGAGAATAGAAAGCACAGGAAACAGTTTCTACGTGATGTTTGCTGAATTAGATTCTTGTTCTCAAGCTGTCGTTTACCAGTTTCCAAGTTGTAAGAGAAAGTTTACTTGTTTTCCTTTTTACTCAACAATGCTTGATTTATTTGGGGCCTAGCCTTACATTTTTAGTCTGGGCCTATTTACAGGTCTCAGAGGTGGTTTATGTTCTCAAAAAAAAAATATGCAAATTAATGTCTGTGGGTACACATTTTTCAGGGAGAGGAGATTTGCAGCCCTCAAATCATTAGTGATTTATGCGCTTTTCTGCCAGTGTAAACACAGGAGAGAATACATTAGAGTGATCACTAACATCGAGGTTGTTAGTTTTTATTATTTTTTTCTTTCAGAAACAGGGTTTTTTGTGTCTTGTCCGGGAACTCAATTTGTAGACCAGGCTGGCCTCAAACTTACAGAGATCTGCTTGTCTCCCACGTGCTAGGATTAAAGACAAGGGTCAATATCACCCAGCTAAAGGGCTATTTTTAATTACGTAAGCTTTTTATTATTTAAACTATAGTAAAATAATAAGTATTGAATTAAATATAGTTGATGTCATTTACATAGTATATAAAATAAAATGAGTAGGTTTTCATAATTCCCTCTGTAAGGCTTAATGTCTTTTGAGCTTTTCTACATCAAAACATTGATGTTTATAAATGTATATATGTCTAATTCTTTAAAAATGTGATTGTGAACCCTGCCTTGAAAAGCAAAAAAAATAAAAAGAGAGAGTTGTGAGTTTTTTTGTTTTTGTTTTGTTTTTTAAACTGGGTGGTGGTGGCACACACCTTTAATCCCAGCACTTGGGAGGCAGAGGCAGGCCTGGTCTACAAAGTAAGTTCCAGGGAGGCCAGGGCTGTTACATAGAGAAACCCTGTCTCAAAAAAGAAAAAAAGAAAAAAATGTGATTGTGTTTGTTATGAATGGTATTATTATATAAATTTGCTTTTATAATCTATATTATGGGTACCTTTTCATATGAATACATAATTTGCCTCACTCCATAACTATTGTACTGCATGCAATATTTTACATTCCCATATGATCTATTATTTTATTATTTAAATATGAATTTTACTTTGGGGGTTCTAAAGTTATTTAAAGAGGAGAATTAGGTTGAGAACCACTGATACAAATACACATTCTTTCTCCATGTTGACTCATTACCACAGGACTTTTATAAACAGTTTATGATTAAAAATGACATTTTACTCTCACGTTTTTCTTAGTGCCGATGAAATCATTGTAAAGATGCATGGCAGTCAGCTGACACAAAGATACCTGGAGAAACATGGATTTGATGTTCCTATTATGGTCCCTAGATTAGAGGACCTTGGACTCAGGCTCCCTTCACCTGATTTTTCAGTGATGGATGTGGAACGTTATGTAGGTACGAAATTGGTTCCTTTAAATTCTTGTAAAAACATGGAAATACTATAAATGATTGTGTCCCAAAAGTATTGATATAGAATGGAATATATCAATTCTTTGTGCTGGATGCTTCATAAAGGTCAGGAAAAGTGAAATTCAGTAGTGCTTTTGTTGAATGCACAGACCAACAATGGTCAGAAAAGAATGAAACATTTTATCTATTCTTATTTTATCAGCTTATCCTACCAGTCTCTTAGTTATTAAATTTGATATTTGTGTAGGTAAAGTCATTACTGAAGGGCTGCCACAGATTCTGAGAAGACATGAGAAACTGGATAGGTTCTAGCATCTGCAGAATGAGGGATCAGTCTGAGCCTAGTCTTCTGGATCCTGCTTCTTGACCTCCTGTCTCTTAGAGGAGAAACTGTAAAGAGAACATTCAGTTCAAACATGTATTTATGTTAATGACTTGGCCAGTATTGCCATTTAATGATGTCTGGACTGGTGTGATTTTGAGACCTAAGAAAGTAAGAATTAAGGCAAAAATTACCGATTGCCAGATTGTCATTTTCATTCCTTTCATTTATTCTCATTATAAAGTTTATAGATAAAACTAGCAATATGTATTTGCCATTTGCTAACAAAAGATAGGTGTTATTTGAGAATCAGAACCCAAATCTACCTTGTCTCAAAATTATGTATCCACTACTATACATTATTACCTTGGCATGTCATATTAAAGAACTTGTCTCTTTATTCATTTTTAATTGTTGCATTCAGAAAAGTCCAGTTAAATGCTCTGACTTAAACACTCATCTAAATTTAAATATGATAAACTAGGGAGTAAGACTTAGATTTAACTTAAACCTAATTGCCTTTAAAGTAAATAGTGTAACAGTTACAGAAAAAGTTGTTCAAACTGCTTTATCTACTAACTTTTAGTACTGCAAAGCTCTTCAGTTAAAATAACAGTAGTAGAAATATTATGTTTTATATAAAGATAAAGAAATCGAGCAATATTATTTAGCCTATATGACGTTACATTGGCATAAGAGTGGAACACTAAAATTTTCTATTTCAGATTGGTAGCTGTTGCCATATTTTGAATCCTAACTCATTCTGTTAATCCATTGTAAAGGGGGTGGTGCTGCAGAGGTCTGCAAGCTTTACCTTGTGGTTTTACAGAGAAAACCGCAAGGTAATTACAACCTAGAACGTGAGCACTCAGACTGCACTAACATGAATTGGCTTTTGCTTGATGATCACTGTTCTTCAAGGTGAATATTAGAAGACACTACTAATGGAACAAAAATTATTTGTTCTGATGACATGTTTAATAATTCCTCAGTGCCTTCCTTTTTTTTTTAAAGCAACAGATTTAGACTCTTAAGCATTATAGAAATTAAAGGGAAGAGCCAATCTTCTCTTTTATGCATGAGGAATATAGTAGTATGTTATTTGTGTTTTAATAAATAAAGCTTGCCTGAAGATCAAAATGCAAAGCAGCCATGCTAGTCAGCCATACAGGCCAGGCAGTGGTGGTGCACACCTTTAATCCCAGCAGCCACACTAGTTAGCCATAAACACCAGGTGGTGGTGGTACCTGCCTTTAGTCCTAGCATTAGAGAGGAATATAAGACAGGAGGAGACAGGTCTGAGGATTCCTGTAGGCAGGATCGCCCATTTCAGTCTTAGGTAGAGGTAAGAGCCAGTGGTTGGCTGGTTTGCTTATCTGATCTTCAGCTTGAACCTCAGTATCAGTCTCTGGGTTTTTACTATTCCCAGTATAAAGAAATTGAAACCCAGGAAACTGAACAATTTTCATATCCCAATTTAATGTATTTTTTTTTATTATGAGCTACCCACAAGAAATCATTAACACTAAAAGGCTTATTAGTAAATTGTATGTTTTTACAATTGATGTTAATTTTATGCAGTTTTTTTTAATATTTATTATGCATACAATATTCTGTCTGTGTGTATGTCTGCAGGCCAGAAGAGGGCACCAGACTCATTACAGATGGCTGTGAACCATCATTTGGTTGCCGGGAATTAAACTCAGGACCTTTGGAAGAGCAGGCAATGCTTTTAACCACTGAGCCATCTCTCCAGCCCCCCTTCTATGCAGTTTTATAGTTGGCTTAGTTATCAAAATAAACAAATATGAATTTTAGTATTTTTGTTTAGAGTATCTACTTATGCAACTTTAAAGGTTAACAATAAGACTGTAATTTTTCTCTGCAGGTGGTGACAAAGTAATAGATGTCATTGATGTGGCAAGGCAGGCAGACAGCAAAATGACACTTCACAACTATGTTCAATACTTCATGAATCCTAACAGGCCAAAAGTGTTAAATGTGATCAGCCTTGAATTTTCAGATACAAAGTGAGTATCTCTGGACAGTTTGCCTTAGCAGTCTCAATTTTAGCTAAGTGTAGTTTGATGATGATGTTTATTTTAATAAACAATTGTGACTTTTATAGCTATCCATTGGAAGCAGTGTGAGTTACAGTGAGACCATGTGTCAATGATAATAATAATAGTAATAGTGATAATAATGACATAAAATGTATTTTGAATGTGTAAGTATTATTAATCCATTTCATTGCTTTGTTTGGTTTGGCATGGGAAGAACAGTTTTAAGAAGTCTTTAATTTGTATTACATTGGTATGTGTGTATACATATACATATATATAAATATATATATATTTTTTTTTTCTTTTTTAAGGATGTCTGAATTGGTGGAGGTCCCTGATATAGCCAGAAAACTTTCCTGGGTGGAAAATTACTGGCCAGATGATTCAGTCTTCCCTAAGCCCTTTGTCCAGAAATACTGCTTAATGGGAGTTCAAGATAGCTATACAGATTTCCACATTGACTTTGGTGGGACTTCTGTCTGGTACCATGTCCTCTGGGTAAGAATAGGGTCTTTCTTTTTTATTAATGAAAGCATAACTTATTTTTCTGGTAGGACATTCATTTGTTCTGTGTAACATTTGTAAACATTTAAATATTTTTCTGCTGCTTAAACATTTTATGCCTTGGTGCTTTCTTTTTTCTTTTCCTTTTTTTTAATTTCAGGTTTAATTTTAGATTCCTTCTTTACTTCTATATTTTAGGTTGATTTCTGTTAGCCTTTTGTCTCTTTTTGTTTTCCTCTTCTTAGTTAATTCACATTAATTTCTGAACCAAATGACTAAGAAGGAGCAAAATTATAGTGATAATTGCTTCTGGCCTTAAGATGAAAATGAGAAGATAAGTTGTATAAATCACAAATTTCTATAAAATAAACTTAGAGTTTTTATTTGTTCTACTTTATTTAGAACTGCATTGCCTAATAAACATTAGCCTTATGTGGCTAGATTTAAATAATTAAAATTTAGTCTAAATAAAAATTGAGTTCATTCATACTAGTTATATTACATGTAGCTAATAACTCCTACACTGGAGACATAACATAATTTAAGAATATTAAAAAAAATATTCCGTCACCATTGAAATACATGTTGCTTGGCCAAGAACCTGTTCTGATTTAGATTCCTGCGCCAATGCAGTTCTCAGGACTAGAGTTGATGCTGTCCTTGAGATATGTTCTTGTTCTCTGAAGATGCCAAAAGTTCACTAAAGGAAGTTTATTTACAAGTTTTTAATTCAATAAAAACCTACCTATCAGTTACCCATAAGATCTTTATGGTTCTAAACATGAAGTTTGAGAGATGATTATGCTATGACCCAGAGAGCCTGCTAACATAATTTACTTCTGTTTGTGCTTCTTTATCTTCTCTCTTGCAGTACTCTTTTTGATAGGACTTTTATTGACTCTGTCGGTTGGAGATAGGAGAAGTTTTAGTGCCTGTGAACTTGCTAATTAGAGGATTGATCAAATATGTGACATTTTTCAACCTAAACAAAATCTCATATATTTTGTTTAGATGCTTTTATTGGGAAATTGTACCAATGTAGGCCATGCTGAGAATGGGTTTTCTTTTTCAAAGTAGTATGGTTACTTCCTTCTAGGGTGAGAAGATTTTTTATTTGATAAAGCCAACTAATGAAAATTTGGCACTCTACGAATCGTGGAGCTCATCTGTGACCCAGAGTGAGGTGTTCTTTGGAGATAAAGTAGATAAATGCTACAGATGTGTGGTAAAGCAGGGACATACCTTATTTGTTCCTACAGGTAAGGGTTTATCTCATCCCTACTTCACAGTTGATGCAAGGCTTTCCCTGAGGCCTTGATGAATGGAAAATGAACACAGTTCCTTGTCTAAAACCAGGAACCATGCTGGGTAGTGGTGGCGCACGCCTTTAATCCCAGAGGCAGAGGCAGGCGGATCTCTGTGAGTTGGAGGCCAGCCTGGTCTACAAGAGCTAGTTCCAGGATAGGCACCAAAGCCACAGAGAAACCCTGTCTCAAAAAAACCAAAAACAAATAAATAAATAAATGCATAAATACATAAATAAAGAAAAAATAGGAGCTGGAGAGATGACTCAGAGGTTAAGAGCACTGGCTGCTCTTCCAGAGGTCCTGAGTTCAGTTTCCAACAACCACATGGTAGCTCATAACCATTTATAATGAGATCTGGTGCCCTCTGCTGGTGTGTGTGCAGGCATGCAGGCTAAGTAAATAAACATTTAAAATAAAATAAAACCAGGAACATGCTTGACAGAGCCAGTAATTGCCTGGGGCTAGGGTCTTGGGAGGCTTTCCCTGAGGCCCTAATGTATGGAGAACAGTCCCTTCTCTAAAACCAGGAACATGCTTGACAGAGCCAGTAGTAGCCTGGGACTTAGACTTTTGGGTAGCTGGTTCAGATCCTGAGAACCCAATTCTTGTCTATAAAGCTCTTGAGATAACCTTTTGCAATATTGTTTGATTACCTTTCCATTGACTTTTTTCTGCTGTGTGATAGTTTCTGGTGACTTGCTGTACTTTTTAATAAGCTTGCTTAGCATAAGACATAGCTTGTACAAGATCTCCTAACCTCACCTTTTCTGTTTTCTTTACCTTCTCATTTCCTGGCCACCTCCAATTTAGGACCCTGTCACTGAAGAACCTGCTGGTCTAGGTTAGTTGATAGTGAGTCACTTGGAGTCAATTTGTAATTAGAACCAACTTTGACTTTAACATATGTGTTAAATAAAACAGCCTTGAGGGCCTTACCTAAGGAGGACTAAGGACTCAATTGTTCCTTAGAGGACTTGATCACCATCCTATTAAATGGTACAAGTTCATGATTTTTAATAGATTAGTATGATCACACAACCATCACTGCCATCTAAGTGGAGAGTCATTCCATTATGTCCAAAAGAAACGCCATACCTTTTAGCAGACACTGCCATCCCACTTCCTTGACCCATTGGCAGCAACTAATATGCTTTCTATGCATTTGCCTATTTTGACACTTAATATGTTTCCTTTTGTGTCTAGCCACTTCCCTCTGTGTATTTTTCTCTCTTCCCTTCTGTTTGTTTGTTTGGGTTTTTGATAAAGGCAGGATCTCATAGCCCAGGCTGGCCTGTAAGTCACTGTGTAGCTAAAACTTGCCTCCTAAGTGATGAGATTGTAGGCATGTGCTATCATCCCCAGCTGTGAGTAATTTCTTTTACATTCCACATTCACTTGACTTATCTACACCACAGCACACCTGAGTGCGGAATCTTTTTCACCTAACAATGCTCCTTTGCAGGATATACAATAGTTTGCTTACCCATTCATTAGTTGATGGACATTTGGGTCCTTTCCACTTTGTGACTTTATGAATAGTGCTGTTTTGAACAGTTGTACAAACTTTTATGTAGAGGCATGTTTTCATTTGATTTCTTTGGAGTATGTACCAAATAGAATTGCTGTGTTGCATTACTTAACGATACTTAATTCTTTGAGGACTACCAAACTTCTCTGTACTGTATATCTCAAGCATAAGTATTAATACATTGGTTGGCAGTGTAAATGAATATGCAGGCTATCCTCTCTGGGCTTGGGTGACCTGATGGTTATACAATTTACAGAGCTGTTATTACATGTTCTACTTTTCTGCTTTGCCTCTGATGTAGAATAATTAAGCTTGAGTAAATTAATGAATCATTATCTAGAAGTATTAAGATTTATGTCTGACTTTTGAAAGGCTGCCTTTAACTCTTCTATTGCTATTTAGTATAATATTTCTGTTGTATCCTTTTAAAAATCAAATTAAAATTCATAGATTAAACTTTTTATAAAGTTAAGTTAGTGACCTACTGGAGTGTGTAATGAAGAAATGCGGTTTTTCTATGTGCAGTGTTAAGAGTCATGAGTCTGCAGATCAGTACGTGTGAGCCAGGGACAGCTGAAATTCATCAGCATTGGTGTAATTTGGGGCCTGACCAGCTTCATGGAGCATGGGGATGACCAGGGGGGCTTAGTAAACTACAGGCTTCTGGGCCTCTCTCTTCAGGCTCTCATTCAGTAGATGCAGGATGGGCATGAGAATTTGCATCTCTAACAGGTTGCTTGCTGATGGTGCTAGGTTGAAGACTGCATCGGGACTGCTCTAAGCAATGGGATTTCCCCAAGATGATTAGCAACTTTCTAAACAAACTTTGCTCTAGTTTTCTTTAATATGCACAGTAGTACACTAAATGGAAATGGTTATAAAACCATGTATAAGTACATTGTTTAAATAATGGAGTTTTAGTTTCTAGTCGTGGTTTTTATTGAACATGCTTTGTTACCTATATGAATGCCCAGCAGAATTTATATTTTTATGGCTTTTCATTCAGTCTGCTAACATTTAAAAAGTTAGACATCCTCTGTTATAACTGTCTCTCGTTTTGCAAACACTGTAATGGAAATAAAACATTTAATCAGCAGCATTTAATGTTCATAGGCCCAATTTCCACCCATTTAAATGTGGGTGATCTGCCTTTTCTTCTGCTGGAGCAGGGTGTCACATTGTGTTCCCAATCTTTCCCTGAGTATTCCCGTATTCCTTCCAGGGGACTTCCTTCATGGTGACACCAGGGAAGCAGATTCTTCAACCAATCTTCCCCCCTACCCCCAAATAGGGTTTCTCTGTGTAACAGCCTTAGTTGTCCTGGAACTCACTTTGTAGACCAGAATGACCTCGAACTCTGCCTAGCTCTGCCTCCAGAGTGCTGGGATTAAAGGTATGCACCACCACTACCTGGCTTCACCCAGTCTTATATTCATTAATGGAAAACGTTATTTCCTAATTCAAACCAGATTTGACTGCTCTCAGAATAAAATTTTTCATTGAAAGGTGTTTATTTTAAAACAAAATAAAACAAAAGAAGTATTGGTGGTCACTATCCCAAACCCTCACTTTACCCCCTCAGGCTCATCAAAAAGCTTTAGCGTATGATACCCTTTAAATAAATACTCAAGTGGATGAGTCAATCAATTGTAATAGCATAACTTCTTTAGTGAAGTTGATATTGGTATTATACGTTACTTACTTCACAGGTAGAATAACATCTGTTTAGTTTAGAAACTGAACCATCATTGATTTGTGTGTTTCAGGGTGGATTCATGCTGTGCTCACTTCTCAGGACTGTATGGCTTTTGGGGGTAACTTTCTACACAATCTCAACATTGGCATGCAGCTCAGGTTTGTGTGTCACTAATATTGAAAGGATCTTTTGTTCTTAGTTGTAACATTTTTGCATTTTTGCTTGTTTCCTATAAAAAACTACATTTTGTTTTTTAGATCCTTTGAAGATAGGCCTTGAGGAATGAATGATTAGGATTGGGTATTTGTTTGTTTGTTTTTTGGGAGACAGAGTTTCTCTGTGTAACAGCTCTGGCTGGTCCTGGAACTCATCCTGTAGACCAGGCTAACCTCAAACTCAGAGATCCGCCTGCCATTGCCTCTTGAGAGCTGGGATTCAAGGTATGTGCTACCTGGCTAGGAATGGGAACTTTTTTAACAAAAAATATTTTTAAAAGATTATTTGGAGGATCTTTTCAAATCTAAAGTAAAATAGATAACTTGTTTAATCTGATGATACCTCCTGCATACCAAATTTTTATAAAATGTTTATGCCTTTTTTAGTCTGTAAACGTGAATATGAGTTAAATTAATTAGATTCGGGTATAACCTTTGGGGCTGGAAAAATCCTTGAGTCAGGATTGCTATCAGAATGCTTTTGAATTTTGTTGTAGGGCAGTTCTTCCCCTTTTGATGATATCTGACCTTTGCCAGCTTTGTTCCTTTACTGTACCTAGAAAGGATTAGGGTCAGTCACATCACAGGTCTGCTTCCTGATGGACCCTGCATGAGGACTGAGAAAAGGGAAATGCCTTTTGGGAGGCCGAGTATCATTGGTATTCCCCCAAATGTGGTGACTTTTGTAACTCTGCGTGTGCATGGGAGCCCTGGATGCTTTGTCCTTGCAGTTAGAAAAGGAGGTGGTCAGGCGGATCTCTGTGAGTTCGAGGCCAGCCTGGTCTACAAGAACTAGTTCCAGAACAGAAACCAAAAGCTACGGAGAAACCCTGTCTTGAAAAATCCAAAATTATAATAATTATAATTATAATAATAGAAAAGGAGGTGGTGATTCTTACAGACCATAGGGCTATGGGAGGTTGTGTGCCTGCCAGATATAAGTTTTAATCTTTCTGTACCTTAGCTTTTTCTGGAAAAGAGATGGCCTCTTCTACATGTGTTGTTAGGACTCTGACAGAAGACCAATATTGTGCAAACTGTGGTCCCTCTCTTTATACCTTGACTGGTGTCAAGTATTAATCTGGAATGCTCTGTAGAGCCTAAAGAGAACATTCATGGGTGTTGGTAGTGTTGTTCAACATATGGAACTGATCCTTAAATCTACTATTTTATTAGTGGAACCCTCATAAGATCCTTTTTTGTTAAAATTAGGTTACAAATCCCAAGAAGTGTTCTTTTACAGTACCCAATGTAATTCTTAAGTAGACTAGCAAATTTATTAAGGTCAGGACCAGAACTTGCATAAGATCACAGTTCAGTGTTATCAAAAGGTAGTGTTGTTAAGGAAACATATTTATCATGGCCTGTTTATTTTCAGTTGAGTACCTTTATTTAACTTCGAAATGCTAATATTAATATTAACTGTTCTTCAAATTTTATTCATTTAGGTGTTATGAGATGGAGAAAAGACTAAAAACACCAGATCTTTTCAAATTCCCTTTCTTTGAAGCCATATGCTGGTTTGTAGCCAAAAGTTTGCTGGAAACCCTGAAAGGTAATTTGTACACTCTGTTGTGTGATAAGATTTGCGTTTGCAAATTCCTTCAAGGACCCTTTGCTAGATTTCACCCTCACTTTTTTTTTTAAAGATTTATTTATTTATTATGTATACAGTGTTTTACTGCATGTACACCTGCACACCAGAAGAGGGCACCAGATCTCATTACAAGTGATGTGAGCAACCATGTGGTTGCTGGGAATTGAACTCAGGACCTCTGGAAGAGCAGCCAGTGCTCTTAACCTCTGAACCATCTCTTCAGCCCCGTCACCCTCACTTTTAAAATTATTTTATTTTTAATTATGTGAATGTATGTTGGGAGTTGTCCTTGTGAGCACAGTGCTGGGAACTCAGGTCCTCTTCAAGAACAGTAGATGCTCTTAACTTTTGAGCCATCCCTCCAGTCTGGCTTCCCCTCTTTAAAAAAGTATGTATTTCTTTCCCCTGCTAAGAATATTTTTAGCAGTTAGAGCAGTGGTTCTCAACCTACTATGACCCTTTAATACAGTTAGTTCCTCATGCTGTGGAGACCCCCAACCATAAAATTATTTCATTGCTACTTCATAACTGTAATTTTGCTGTTATGACTCATAATGTAGATATCGAGTATTGTGACCCCAAAGGGAATCATGATCCTGAGGTTGAGAACCACTGAGTTAGAGTATCTGGTCTATAGCGATTCCCTCCTTATTCTTAGAAATCAGGTACCCAAATACTGAAAAACAGTCATTTCATTTAATAAGAGAGAATGGCCTGCACACACACACACTCTGTCTTATTCTCAAAAATGTAGCTTGTGTCACAGACTACTACCTAACACTTGTTCTGAAATACTTGCTTAAAAATTTAGAGTGGTGTGGGATGGGCATGGTGATACATGCCTTTAACCTCAGTACTCACAAGGCAGAGGTAGGCAGACATCTCTTAGTTGAAGTCAGCCTGGTGTACATAATGAGTCCTAGGCCAGCTGAGGTTATGTAGTGATACTCTTTAAATATCTTTTTTAAATTTTATGTATATGAGTGTTTGTCTCTATGTATGTGTGCACCTGGTAAGAGAAGGGGACATGAGATTGCTCAGAACTTACAGGAGTTACAGGTAGTTATGGGCCACTATCTTAGGGTTTCTACTGCTGTGAAGAGACATCATGACCACCAGCAACTCTTATGAGGACAACAAACATTAAATTGGGGCTGGTTTACAGTTTAGAGATTTAGTCTATTATTGTTATGGTGGGAAGCATGAAGGCATACAGACAGACATGGGGCTGGAAAGGTAGCTGAAAGTTCTCGATCTATAGGTAGTAGGAACAGAGAGACCCTGAGCCTGGCTTGCTTCTGAAACCTTCAAGTCCACCCCCAAAGGTACACTTCCTCCAACAAGGCCACACCTCTTAATAGTATCACTCCCTATCAGCAGCCTATGGGAGTCACTTTCATTCACACCACCACAGCCTCCCTGTGGGTAATAGGAAATAAATCTGGGTCCTCTGCAACAACAGCAAGTGCTATTAAACTGTTTTACCATCTCTAGTCCCAAATGATAATATTGTTACAGTTAACTCTCAGATAGATGTACAGTGGTCTAAAATCTAGA
This sequence comes from Microtus ochrogaster, assembly GCF_000317375.1. NCBI lineage: Eukaryota > Metazoa > Chordata > Mammalia > Rodentia > Cricetidae > Microtus > Microtus ochrogaster. The sequence continues at coordinate 15,865,637 of NW_004949102.1, read as the reverse complement.
CATTTATTTCTTTATATATTTAAGTTATATAAGAAGAAAAGTTGGAATTAAAAATAACAAACTAAAGGTAATTTGTAGTATAGTGTATGTGTACACACACACACATGTGCAGTAAAAGTCTGGGGTCATTTCCTTCCAAAGTTTAAAAAAAGGGGGGGGGCAGCAAGATAGCTCAGTGTTAAGGTGCTTGCTTTAAGCTTGACCACCTAAATTTGAACACTGAATCACATAGGAGTTGAAAGGAGGGAACCAAGTCTGTGTTTGTCCTCTCAGCTTGCACACATACAAAATGATGAAAAAGAATGAAACCATTATAAAGACACCACCTTACTTCAAATGGAAAGGTGAGAACAGTGAGTCCTTGTGTCAGGAGAGAGGCTGTGGCAGTTTTAGCAGTATGTGTATAAAAGGTTAGGGTCCCTCAGATGAGGAAGACCATACAGGAACAACCTGTGCTCTAGAAGTGAGTCTTTAGTGTGAATCTCTGACTTTATTGAGTATTATTCTTGGCTAAAGGGATGGCTGTGAATTGCGCCCATTTCTCAGTGACCAGATTGTTGTTGTTGTTGATTTTTCCCTTGAACATAGTCTCCGAGTTCAAGTCTAGAACAGCAGGAACATGTATTATACACTTGTAAAAGTAGCTGTAAGTGTCTTTGTTTTAGAAATAAAATTTAATTCCTGAACTCTCCAGTTAATAAATCTAAAGTTCTACATTTGGTTGGTAGTTCTTTTTCTTGCCTCTTTTCTCTAACTCTGACTCAAAGACATAAAGTTTATATCATCTGGTTAGCTAGATGAAGCTCTACTACTTCATATTCATTCTGTTTCTGTCTTCTCCCATCCCCACACTTCCTTTCTACTCAGAAGCCTAGAAGCCTTTTAGAACAAAATAGAAGTTTATCTGAAATATGAAATATTGTTGCTCATTAAATTGTAGCACCAATTTACTCTTAGAAATAACTAGTATTTTATCACCTCATGTAAAAAAAGGTTCAGAAATACTGAGGTCTATGACATTCATTATTGAGTTTTTTTTTTCTTTCCCTTTTCTTACTTTTTTAGACAGGGTGAGTCTGACCCAGAACTCACTATGTAGATTAGGCTGGCTCAAACTCAAGAGATTAGCTTGACTCTGCCTTCCCAGTGCTGGAATTAAAAGCATGTATCACCACACCTGGTCACCACTGAGTTTGCTGAAGAATGATCATGGAGAGTCTGAGTCTTGTCTTCTTTAATGTCTTTTGAAGTTTTGTAAACTTTGCACCTGCATATCTTGATAGATTTATTCCTAGGTACTTTGCATTTTAGTGCTTTTATAAATATAGCATACTATTTTATAATATTATTCCCATGGTGGAGTCATGTAAAGTTGTCTCCATATTTCAATATGGTCAAATACTGGCAATGGCAACTCCATATGGCTCAGCCTAATAGTAGTAGTAGGGACAAACCCAGGACCTTGTGTACGAGGCAAATGTTCTACCACTAAGCTACAGTCTCAGTCCTGAAACAGGATTTTTTTTGTTTGTTTGATTGTTTTGATTTTTGATGCAGGATTTCTCTGTGTCACTGTAACTGTCCTGGAATTAGCTCTATAAACCAGACTGTCCTTAAATTCAGAGAGATCTGTCTGACTCTGTCTCCCAAGTGCTGGGATTAAAGGCATGAGCCACCACTGTCCAGCTAAGCAGGCATTTTCAAAGCATCAATTAAGTTGTTTTTTTTTTTAACTTGAGTAGCAATTACCTGAGTAACAGCCTTCTTTAAACTAGGTACATAGATGTATATATGTTGGCCATCATCATAGGCATTCATCCAAGAAAATCTTGGCACCACCCCTACAGTATAATTAAGTTCCATCTGCCTCCTCTTCTGTAGTTAACTACTGTCTTCACTTCTGCAATAATCCTTTTCTTTAGTTTCATCACCCATGTTTTGAATGGCAGTAATATTTTCTATTTGTAAATTTCATATAATTTCAAACTGATACTATCCTATGGCCTTTAAAATTATGTTTTATCTACTTATTTTGGTGTGGGAAGGGTGTGGGTCTGCCATACATGTGTGTCTTTATGTCTGAATGTGTGTATATGCACACATGTGTCTTCAGAAGCCAGAAAAGGGCATTAGATCCCTTGTTGCTGGAGTTAGAGGTAGTTCTGAGTCATCTGATGTGGTACTGAGAATTGAACCCCAGTCCTGTAAGAGTAACAAGTGCGCTTAACTGCTAGGCTATCTCTCTGGCCCCAATGATTTTTAAAAAATCTTTTAGTTTATATGTTTCTTAGCACCTGTAATTTAAAATTCCTAATCATTTGTTACCTGTTGCTGTTATCTATGGTGTTGATTTCTAGCTTAATTGCACTTTTGAGCATCTAAATGATTAAGATCATTGGGATTTGTTGAGGCCTCGTTATGGTCCCTGCAGTGCAGATGATTTTTGTAAATGTAATGAATATGTCTGAAAAAAATGGGCACTTTGCAATTTCTAGGTGCAGTATCCTATTTATGACTATTGAACCAAATTTTATATTGTTTGAATTGAATTATCTGACTATTTTTTCAGTCTACTCTATGTTTACTATTTTTGTTAGAAATATCCCACTGTAATTGTGAAATTGCTTATTGTATTTTGTTGTTTTTTCTTTTTTTATATTTTTTTATATTTCAGGCTTGAAATTTTAAATGTTTTCCTAGTGAATTGAGTTTTTGAATGTGTTGAAATGATGCTTTATTAATGATGACATATTACTACAGCTATCTCAACTTTATTTTCAAAACTTAACATCGTTTTCATACTGTTTTATTTTAAACTTTTCTGTATTTTTATTTGTTTAAAAAAGCATTTAGTGTCATTACATTTAATGTAGTTCAATTTCTTTTTCTTTCTTGCCTTTTGAATTGATTATTTCCTGTCCTGTTTTGGGTACTGTTAAGTTTGATACTCGAAATATCCTTTTATAAACTTTAGGACATTTCCTTCCCTCCCTTACTTCATCCCAACAGAACTGAAAGAAGATGGGTTCCAGCCTCAAACCTACTTAGTACAGGGAGTGAAAGCACTGCATACTGCTTTAAAAGTATGGATGAAAAAAGAAGTAAGTTGTTTTTGCTGGGTTTGTTTGTTTGTTGGTTGATTGTTTTTTTGTTTTTTTTTGTGGCAAGTCATGAAAATGGTCCTTTTATTATGGGCAGCATTCACATGCTAGTTGTAAAAGGAATGAAATTGTATTTTATATACAGTTTGTACTCTCTGTCATACTATACACAGATGTATTGATTCTGGTTAGAGAATAAAGAGCTTTGGTTTTCTTTATTTTTGAAAAAAGCAAAATACAAGTATATTTATGAGTCTAAGAAACAAGCAGGCTGATAGAGTAACAAGCCTTGTTGAGCTCTTAGCATGTCAAGCACTGTGCTTTGTCTTTACATGTGTGACCTCATTTAGTCTTTTAGAGTTGCTGTGTGGGGTCTGGGTGCTGCGGTGTCCCCATTTAAGTAACTTTCCCAAGAGAACTTGGAGATGGAAGTTTCCTGTCCTGACCACCCAGTCCCAAATAACTGACTCAGAGGCTGAATATGAATCATAAATGTTTGGCTGATAGCTCAGGCTAACTAACTGTTACATTTAAAGTTAACCCATATTTCTATCTGTGCTTTGCCACGTGACTCATGGTTAGGGTTATCATGGTTTGTTACCTCACTTTTACATGTCCTGCTTGCTCAGCGGCTAGCTGGCGTCTCTCCTGACTGCCCTTCTTCTTCCCATCTTTCTCAGTTTGACTTTCCTGCCTAACTTCCTGCCCAATTACTGACCCGTCAGCTTTTTATTAGCTGACATATTCATATCCATGGTGTAGAAAAGGATTGTTGCACAGTAAGAACTTGTGAGGCTAGGATAAAAAGTCCTGTTCTTTGCCACTAGTAGGTTTATAAAACAATGAAAGAAAGGAAGGGGCAAGAATAGTTTTCAGTTATCCCAGGCTTTTTCTGAGAGTTCATCCAAATCTGCATTTGGAATTAAATGTTTACTTTTACTTCCCTTTTGCTTCTGTAGCATAAAATAATAATAATAATAATAATAATAATAATAATAATAATAATAATAATAATAATATACATTTTTAAAAGGAAATACTGGGAAACAATAAGTACTAGCCTATACTCCAGGAAATTTCATTTTAGGATTTTAATTTAGGATTAGTGCTACAAATCCATTAGGGCAAGGTGACATAGAAACATAAAGGAAAGTTAAAAACATGCCTTCCACTGTCAGATTTTATCATGTGTGTGAGGAGGAAAAGCATAAGCAAGTTAACAGCTGTGTAGCATGATTGACTGTAAACTGTAGAAATTGTGTGCCTTTGCCCCTTTGTCTCCTGGTAGAGGCTTTGGATGGGTGCTTCAGATGTGTGTTAGCATTGCCTTGAGAACGTTTTGAAAATAAAATCCCTGTATCTTGCTTTGGATTTTGGTTTTAATAGCCCTAGATTAGAATTGATCCTAAAAACATCTTACATGATTTCTGTACATAGTTAGTTTTTATTACAAGTATTATTAGGCAGTGTAAGTAAAGTGTGTTTCAAAACATTTCTACATTTTTAGTAATTTTGTTCAAAGATAAGAGGCAGTTCAGTATACTGGTTAAAATTTTGGGTTCTGGAGTCAGATATTCAGAATCAAATCTCATCTCTGCTAGTAGTAAGCTGTTTCATTGTGGATATATTACATAAGGTCAGTGTCTCAGTTATGATGGCAATACTCATCATAACCTGTAAAAGGTTGAGCATCTCCAATCTGAAATCTGAAGTTCCCCCAAATCTAAAACATGACTAATCCTAAGTATCTCAGATGAGGAATATCCAGCTTGAAGTATCCATGTCACCCTGATAATGAGGGTGAGTTCGTGCTTACCAAGTGCACTTAACAGTATCAGAATATAGAATTAACACTATTGCACGTTATTGTTGCTAACTAATTTCTGCAAGTTATACTAAAAACAATTCAGTAATAAAGCAAAAATGAAACTAGTTTGTGTCTAAAAATCAAATGTCCTTAGATACGGAGAGAAATAATTTGTAAATAGACATAAAAATAATGGTACTATTTTGTAGTTAGTAGATATGTTCACTTACTAATTTATTTCTTGTTCCTGTTAATAGTATTTTTTTCATTTGCTTTTGACTATTAAACTTTTAACTCAAATTTATTCAAAGTATACTTTCCATGAAAAACGGGGATTACTTAATGCCAATGTTCTCTACAAAAATCCTTATGCATTTTGAATTAAATGTTAGGCTTAATTTCTTTATTAATAGTTGTACTTAGAAGCCGGACGGTGGTGGCGCACGCCTTTAATCCCAGCACTCGGGAGGCAGAGGCAGGCAGATCTCTGTGAGTTCAAGACCAGCCTGGTCTACAAGAGCTAGTTCCAGGACAGGCTCCAAAAACCACAGAGAAACCCTGTCTCGAAAAACCACAAAAAAAAAAAAAAAAAAAAAAAGTTGTACTTAGGATCACAGTGGGATTTGAGGGTGTAGAATGCATTATAAAATAAGATTCACTGTGAGACAAAAAAGAGGATTTTATTTGATATGTGGATCTTCTTAGGTGACCATCTACCAAGTACATAAACTCTTGAGAATGTCTTAACATTATCAGCAGGTCTTTAAAATATAGAGAACTTTATGAAATAAGTTGGTTTTTAAATTTTAAGTGACTTTGGTTTTCTTATCTTTATTACTCCAAATACAGCTTGTATCTGAACATGCCTTTGAAATTCCAGACAATGTTAGACCTGGACATCTTATTAAGGAACTTTCTAAAGTAATTCGAGCAATAGAGGTAAGAAGTTATCATTAAATGTGTCTGCTTGCTATCTGCCTTGAGAGGCACATGGATCTGTCACCATGCTGTAAATATTGAAAGCACTTTCACACTGGTGAAAGAATACAATGAGCTGAGTTAGCGTTACAGATTATAGGCTTCTAATGTCTTACAGAAAAATATAAAGTGTTGCATAATAAAATAGCAAAGCAATAGTTCCAGTTACTGTAAATTCCTCCAAAAATTAAAGCAAAAGTCACAGTATGATGTTTACCTGGAGATGAATGTAAGTGAAGTAGTTAGAGGAAGGGATAAAACAGTGAGGGGAGTGAGGCTGGGTTCAAAAGAATATCAGGGACTCCCTTGACCAAAAATACTGGAGCAATTTGAGAAGTCAGTGCCTTTGATAAAAGCCCATATATGAGGTGAAATGTTTTCGTTTTTAAGAGCTGATGTCAGTATAGAAAAACGGGGGTTTTCATTAAAATAGTTCTGGAAACTAACTTGCTTGTTTAGTGTTTAGTTTGAAATAAGAGGAAATTTACCAGTGGAATGGAGGCCACCTGGTAGATTATATTAGGTAATTTACATTTACACTTATTAATTTACATAAGTCCTAATCTTACATTAGGACTGTAGAAAGGGAAGAGGAGCTGGAGACATGATTCAGCAGTAACAGGCTAGGTGCACAACCAGGATGTTAAGAATGGAAAGTAGTATACATCTAAGAAATATCAATCATGTCTTTTTGTACTTGGTACCAGGGACTGTGCTTGTTAGGCAAGTTCCCTCTACTACTGAACTAAAATCTCCAAACCTCTAAGGAAGATCACTATGCTGGGTTTACTGTCAATGGATAGACTATTTCATGTATTTTCAGATGTAGCAAAAATTATTTTTGTGATAGTAATGGCATGTAAATGAGTTTTCTATCAAAAGTCTTATCAAATATATATAAAATATATGACCTATTATCTGTGACATATATGTGCATATATGTGTTTAATGCACAGTAAAACCAAATTGATAGTTTAGTAACACAAGTATCATTTCTGAAAATGTCAACTCCAATTTAATATTACAAATTTAAGATGAAAGTTTGGTGTGGTGGTACATGCTTGTAATCTTAGCACTTGGGAAGCTGAATCAGCTCCCCTCACCCCAAATCTTCTTCAGATAAAATAAGGAAATGCATTGTTCACAAAGTATATGAAGGAGAAGGGAATAAAAAGCTCAGGAAAGCTGAGGACTTGATTTAACTTCCTCTTAAATGATTGAATAGGATGTGTTTGTTTGTTTAAGTATTTTTATGGTTAATTGCTTAGTTAGGTATATGTACAGGAGCCTTGCCATAAAACATACTCTGAATTTGATTTTTATAGGAAGAAAATGGCAAACCAATTAAATCTCAGGGAATTCCTACTGTGTGTCCAGTTTCACGGCCTTCAAATGAAGCATCTTTACCATATCATTCCCGGCGAAAGATGAGGAAACTTCGAGATCATCATGTCAGAACTCCTTCTAACCTAGATATCCTTGAGCTCCATACAAGGGAAGTCCTCAGAAGATTAGAGATGTGTCCGTGGGAGGAGGCAAGTATATATCAGGATCCAAAAAGTGTTTGGATAGTACATACAGCAATTCGGCTAGTTTCTACTGTGCATTTATAGAGGCTAATATTTGTCTGTGGGAGGCCATGAATCTCGTTTTTCTAGTCAGTGGTGTGGTGGTAAGATACCTAGAGTTCATTCATTTGCTGACATGTTCATTAGTCAATAAATAAAATTAAAAAGTATTTATCCAAATATCTTATTTTTTCTGGTTTCTGAAAAAGATGCCAGAGCAAACAAACTTGAGTCCCTACCCCCATGTAGGTTTTATCAAAATTTAAGTTGGAAGACGGAGACATAGATTAAAATGATATAATTTAAGGCTGGGCATGATGGCCCATTCCTATAATCCTAGCATTTGGGAATCTGAGGCAAGGGGATTACTGCAAGTTAAGGCTATGCAGTGAAACCCTTTCTCAAACAAACTGCAGCAACAAAATACATGTTTCCAATGCTAAGTATTTGGAGGGGACCCAGAACAAGGGTAGCAAGAAAATAAAGGCTGGCTACTTTGCTTAGTGCCTTACAGGTGTTGATGTTTGAATTTATACTTAACTAACAAAAGAAGTCAAATGAAGGCCTGGCAGTGGTGGCGCACGCCTTTAATCCCAGCACTCAAGTTCAAGGCCAGACTGGTCTACAAGAGCTAGTTCCAGGTCAGGCTCCAAAGCTACAGAGAAACCCTGTCTCAAAAAAAGAAAAAAAAAAAAGAAATCAAATGAAAACACAGCTTTGAATTAGTATTGCCAGGCAGTACAGTAAGTTGGACAAACACAGAACCGATAGAACCAGTCCAACTATCAAAATTGGCGTGGGGGTCACAGGAAAGGGTAGAAGGGGAGGGGGGGGAAGGGAGGGGAGCAGAGAAAAATGTATAGTGCAATAAAAAGAAAACAAAGAATAAATCTATTTAAGTTGAAGTACTGGTGTACTGGACAGAATCAGGAAGAGTGTGGGGTAGTGGCACCTCAATAAATCAAGCTACTGAGTTTGTGATAAAATCTGCATCACCCTTAATTTTATATCTTAAGGATTGACATAGGTAATATAAGATAGAGCTATAGCTGACTTTAAAATACTAAAAGAAGTTACATAGTCATTATAATTTTATATGTTCTTATATTTGATACTATTATGCTGTTTTGAGATACTGAACCTACTTAACCCATAGTTATTTTGAAAAGCTTATAATAAGTTCTATTAATAAGGAGAAGATCTCAAAGAAAATCTTTTATATGTTAAAAAGAAAACAGCTCCTATCGTGTCTTTTAATAAATGATGGCTCTTGTGCCTTGTGGAAGTAGACAGTCCAGGTTAGGGTGAGTGAGAGAGCCCCACAGCTGGGCTTCATCAAGAAAAAAGTGATACTTGGCCTAAAGCCATTTGACTCCAGTAAGAAAGGCCTGTGGTTGGATTTTCTGTATGCAGATTTTACATCTTATATTAGAAAATTATTTTATTGCTAATGGCTCTCCTGAAAGATAAGCAATTTGTATGTGCTGGAATGAGGAACTCTAGATTCTGGGTCATTGAGATCTCTCCAAATCTAGACGGCTGCCCATCCCTCTACAAGGCCAGACCATGGAAGGAGGAGCAGTATGCAGTCTTTTCAGTTGATCAGGACTTTCTGAAGGTGGAGAGTAAATCAGTTTTGCTTTGTACTTTTAAGGACATACTGAATGGAAAATTCAACAAACATCTCCAGCCATCTTCTACAGTACCTGAATGGAGAGCAAAAGAGAATGATCTACGATTACTGCTTACAAATGGAAGAATAATTAAGTACGTAAAGTAGATCAAACTACCAGATTAATTTTTAGTGAATCTCACTTAATCACTCTACATTATTGGACACCAGTTGTTTTAGGTGAAAGGTCTCAATTCTCTACTGTGTCTCAGTGAATGGAGGGGAAGGGAACACAGCCTTATGCTATTTCTGATGCAATTTTTCCTTCTATGGTATAGAGATGAGAGACAGCTGTTTGCAGATCGGAGTCTTTATACAGCAGATAGTGAAAATGAAGAAGACAAGAGACCAACAAAGAAGACAAACATAAAGACAGAGAGCTCAGGAAGAGAGGGGGCAGAAAGTGAAGGATCTCCAAAACCACTAAACAGTATGTTTTTCATTCTTCCACTAATGTGATAATGGGCAACTCACTGGTGTTTGAATTGCTGTAGGATTGAAAACATTTGCATTTATAACATTGTTGGAAAATCTGAAGTATTTTTAAATAGGTCATCGATCATCAAAGTGCTGAATATGAATGCCAAATAAGGTGTGGTAGCCAGGGGCAGATTACCAGTGAAGGAGTATGTGATGGTCAGCAAGACCCAGATAGCTTCCCTGTCTTTAAAAAGCTCATATACTTTATGGCTTCTACTCCCCAAAGTGAGTTTCAAGTTTAACTTCATTTCACATATGGCTTTTGCTAACATGTCTTTGGTTCTCATAATTAAGAGACATCTGGTTGGGTGATCTGCAGCTAGTGGGAATCCAAGTAGTGTGGTGCTATTTGATTGACTGTTGACAGGCAGCTCCTACTGGTATGTTAATTGGTTATCATCAAGTGAAGTGATAATAGGAATATTAGACACTGTAGTAATATCATCTTCTCCTTGAAGTTTTTCTTTAAGTAAATCTTAATTCCCAGACAGTTTTCAAGAACAGCATATACCTTTTCGTTTAAAAAGTAATTAAAAACAGTATTTTTTGACGAGTGTTCTGCATAATGAATACTGTTGAATTAATTTTGAATATCTGTTTCCACTAGTTCCCAGTAAGTCTGGTCCTCTGTGGTTGGTAACTGTCTTTGTTCACATGTCAGGGCAAGACAGTGTATCACTGAGAACTGATGGGACAGTTGCTATGCAGCAGTACTTATGGAAGAGAAAAGCCCAGATTATAAACTACTTGAACCCACAGTCCGTGAATGCAGTGAGCTTTGAGAGTTGCCTTTTTGTTCTCTAAAGAAAACCAAGGGAAAGTCAGAAGCAGCTTGTAGTTCATTTTAGTTTTAAAGCTTTGTTTTATTTTTCCTGGAAAGAAATATCACAGATATTTTAAGGATATACTTCAATCAGTGTATATCTTGGTCAGTTAGAGAGGAAAAGATGGGAAAAGAAAAGCAGTGAGAAAGGGGAGATACTGTGGGAGATGGAAAGACATCTTGAAACTGGGTGGACTTTAGAGATCATCTTTTCTCCTTGCCCCAAAGTTTGAATGACTGATTCTTGTCCTTTCTTTTCTTTACAAATTCTTCTTCAGGAATTTTTACAAGTGTGAAATCAGAACTCAGGAATAGAACATCAGAATATTCTGATGTTTCTGATTCAGAAGACTCTGGACCTGATTGCACTGCACTGGTATGCTCAGAACCCCGAGCTTTATGTGTCATTTGGTGGGATGTTGAACACCCATGTAGAAGAAGGTTGATAACAGATTTCCCAAAGCTTATCTCTAGGCTATGCAGCACATAGTCTCCCATAGTGTTACTATGTGTATACACCATCATGTGCCCGGTCACATTCATAAGCAATTTTTGTTGGGTTCTGGTAAAGGTGGAGGCAGAGATTCATCTGCTTACACTGAGCTCTTGTGTGGTTTATGTTCTCACAGGTTATATTTTATTTTACCTTAAAATGTGTAATTGTGTATTTTGTATTCCGTTAGTAAGTTACTATAGTTACTAGAAAGTTTTAGGTTTTGATGTGAAACAAAGAAGTAATTTTATAATTCATATTCTAACTTCTAAACATAAATTTCAATTAGTTTGTACAGTCTTGGTCAATTTCTTTTTAGCTTTGTTTCCATTTAATGATTTATTATTTCAGAAAATTAATTTTGCCACTGAAGATTCTGAAAGTTCAGGTGATGAAAAGAAACATGAAATAACATCAAACTTTAAGGAGGAATCCAATATAGTGAGGAACCTCCTTCAAAAGGGCCAGAAGCCATCTAGAAATGAAATTCCATTTAAAAGGTAGGCTTGTGGATGGTAGTAATTGTTTTGTATTGTGATGTAAATGCTATGAAAACACCTTTAGTTTTATGTTTTACTGAATATTTAATCAGAAGAAATAAACTGTTATGTTTTGGATCACCTGCTCCTTAGGGAATGTCCTACCTCGACGAGCACAGAGGAAGAAGCTATTCAGGGCATGCTGTCTATGGCAGGGTTGCACTACTCCACGTGTTTACAGAGGCAGATACAAAGCACAGACTGCAGCGGTGAGAAGAACTCTCTCCAGGATCCCAGCAGCTGCCACAGCAATAACCCTGAGCTTAGGCAGCTGTATCGCTGTGATAAACCGGTAGAATTTGGTAAGAAACACAAGTATCAGTCTCTAAAAAGTAATATATGACTCCCAGTTTAATAGTGCTGTGATCCTAGTTGAGGTTAGAGATTATATGAATAAGGGCTGTTTACCATTAAGAAATGCTTTTTTATATGGTCATGTAAGATGCAAGCATAAGCACTCAAAATGTGGGTCAGCAAGGTGCCTCAGTGGGCTTGCTGCCAATCCCCAGGACACATAGTCGAAAGAGAGAAACAGTTCCTACAAGTTGTTGCCTGACCTCCACACAACAATCAATTAAAATGTAATTCAAATGTTAAAACTAAAAATGTAAACGACACGGGGCTGAGAATTGTGTCCACAGACGTACTTCTGTCGTCTTGCAAATATAGTCTTGTTTTCCTGTCACCCACTGTAAGAGCTCCCAGAGTGGAAATGTTCTAATTGGTCTGCAGAATCAGTCCATTTTCCTTTGAGGAGAGGAGAAATGAGTTTTGCATAGTTTCTTTCTGGCTGAGACTGCTTTCTCAAACTCTTTGAAAAGGAAGTAACAGAAACAGTGTGTCAGTAATGCCACCTAGTGTTTCTCCCCTGTGCTTTCAGAGAGAAAAACATTATTTCCCCAAAATCTTAGGATTGAGAAAAGGACATGTAGCAATTGTGTTCAGTCCCAAATAAATAGGGTCATCTATGCACCAGGACCTTGACCTCCATTTTATATGAAAAGGAAATATGATTTGATAAGGTTAATTTAGTCTTACACACTTCACACAGGTATTATTCAAATCTTTTGGAATGCTTTAATAGCTTGTCTAAAGTTGCATCGGTATTTGGAAGAACTCAAATTTAAATCTGTGTTTGCCTGCCATTCTCTGCTCCATTTTGCCTTCCTGTAATCTGTTTGGTCCCTTAATACAGGGAAATATATACCTTTGTCCTGATGGAAAATATGTCATTTTAGAGACGTGTATTGCATTTGGTTTGCATCACATCAACAATATATGGCCATAGTGCTTGACTATAGGTTTTCTAGCATCTAGCACAAAGCCTGTCATATAAAGACAGTTTGAAGAAAATTGAAAGAAATAGCAAGTTTGGTTGAGAGTTGCTAACTGTGGGATTTTTGTTTGTTTTAAGGAGTCTAGTAAAAGAAAAGGTATGTGAATAGTTAATATATAAATGAAATGTCAGCATACATTTGCTTTCAGTTGTGAGTACTGGGTTAGTTTTAACATAAGTTTGTGCAAAGATAACTTAATCCAAACTACTTTCTAGGATACCATGACAAGACTGCAGATCAAGATCTGAGGACTTCTTCCTGGACTAAACAGTTTGATAGGACTTCCAGATTTAATCCTCAGGTATTTTTCAAATGGAAATATAAAGAAGAGATTTAGGATGTTCAATATTGTTTTTGCTTTCTGTGTAAAACTTCATGTGTCTATTCAGTTCCTTTCTCTTTTGATGTCACTCATGACCTCAGTTAATTTCAGGACTTAAGGAAATCCTTACAAATTGACCTAATTATTTTAAGAGACTCAAAGAGTACTTCTAGTTAAAAGAAAAATCAGGCTTAGGCCTGGATATTGGAATTTTTCTAGCAAAGACAGTAGAGATAAACCTATACTAGCTGTGTTTGAAAAGGGGTAATAATGGGAGCCAGCAAGAAGGTTCAGCTGCTCAAGGTGCCTGCTACTAGGCCTAATGGCTTGTGTATTCCTGGGACCTACATGGTGGAAAGAGAACTCTAAAAGATAGCACATTGCATTGAGAAGCATGATGAGCCAAGGAAACTGTGGGTTCATTGCTTCTGTTTCAGTTTTCCTCCCAATTCTGGGATAGAAGGCAGAACTTCTTGTTTGATCTTGACCTAATGAACTTCAAAACTCAAGTAATAAGTAAGAACTAATCTTCCAAACCTTTAAGTCTCTTATGGACTGAACTGACCATCATGAAGGGTAGGTACTGTCAAGCACTGATTAAGAGCACTTGCCACTGAGACTGATGGCCTGACCTTGATACCTGGTACCCACAATGATGGAAGGAGAGAAACAATTCCTACAAGTTGTTCTCTGGCCCCCACACAAGCATCCTGATGTATGGACAGGCATTGCACATGTGTGTGCACACACACACACACACTCTTTATATCTATGAAACATAATATAGAAGGAAAAAAAACAAAATTGAGTAGTTCATTTCCTCATCTTTGTTGATCTTGGTAATGCAAAGAGCAAAATACCTCATTTATCTGAAACTTGAAAAATGTAACTATATTCCTTTCTCTCCTTTAGGATTTAAGTAGAAGCCAGAAATACATCAAAAAGGAAATCTCTTCAGAAATCAGTCAGAAGGCACAAAGCAGGCATTGTGTGGACAGCAGTAACTCAAGCATTCAAAATGGAAAGTACATGCTAAATCCCAGCTTGGTTTCAGGGCCATGCCAAATAGCTAATGGCAGTCTAAGTCCAGAAAGGCCTATTGGTGAAACTTCTTTTTCAGTGCCCCTTCACCCCACCAAGAGACCTGCATCAAACCCACCACCTATCAGCAACCAGGCAACAAAAGGTAACTTTTGTACATTAGCAGGTTAGGTATCTTTGTGACTCCCAAAGGGGTTGTGACCCAAGGGTTGAGAATTGCTGCTGTATACTCATCATCTCTTCCATTATGAACAGTAGCATAATAGCAGTGGGCATGAGCTACTATAGTAACAATGAGAGGATACTTAAGCCAATCGTAGGGGACAGCAGTGGCTTTCTGAGGCTCAGGAGGAAGTAGGGCCTTAAAAAGAAAGGGTTTACTAGGCTGAGTTAAGAGACAAGTGACAGAAGAAATAGCAATGAAAACAGAAGAGAGCATGACCTGAGGTACAGAAGAGCAGTGGTTCCTGGGGAATGCATTAAGTTGTAGTGTACTTTGTTGCTGAAGCATAGTTTAGGTAGACAATGCCTTTCTATTTTGTGTGATAATATGGAAGGTTTTATTTGTTTGTTTGATTTTTTGCGAGATAGGGTTTCTTTGAACTCACAGAGTCCACTGGCCTCTGCCTCCCAAGAAAGGTGTACACCACCACCACCCAGCATGGAAAGATTTTTAAGATAGGAAATCCAGAGATGTGACTGCTTTTGGAACACGCAACAAACTTCTGTGAAGCCCTCCCTTTTAAGTCTTCCAGGTATTATATGCCAAACATACTTTTTGAGAGTATTAACATTGTTGTTGGTGTTTTATAGGTAAACGTCCAAAAAAAGGAATGGCAACAGCCAAACAACGTCTTGGGAAAATCCTTAAATTGAACAGAAATGGCCATGCACGTTTCTTTGTGTGACAAAGCTGCTCTTGCAGTCACTCTTCCTTCTGGAGGCCAGTCTTGGGATGTGGAAGCCTGGCGTTTCCACCGTCCACCGTCCCCTGCCTGGAGCAGCTTGTGTGTACAGTAAGAATACTGCCTGAAGAACAGAATGGACCTGATGCTGCATCTTCACTGTGCCACACCCACTCAGCAATAACCCTTTGGACCTGGTCGGGAGAGGAAGAAGGAGGGTAGAACCTTAAAAAGAGGCCTTGAACTGGAAAGGGGTCTCTTGTCAGGGCTTGAATTTAAGTTTGTTGTTGGTAGTGTCTTGATTTATTTTCAGTAGTAGGATAAAGAATTATCAATAATTTATTTAACAGATTTTTTTTTAAAATTAACAGCTTTTAAATTCTTTTTTAAAGCTATTTATTTGGAAGATTTCTGGAGAAATATCTCACTAATTTAGATTTAAGAATGTGAAGGTTTTTAAATTATTTTTGATAGTGTGTGTGTTACGTGTGGGAAGAGCCACAGTAACAGTAGCTAGTCTGGACTCTTAAATTTGATATTCAGGTTAAAGTCTTAAACAGGGATTTGATGCATTAATTATTTTAAATTAAGATGTATATGAAATCATTTTATTTTATATATTTCATGTGTTTTTTATAAGCTATTAGCTTCGCTTTTGCTAACATCCAAGGTGCATACTGTTATCCAGGTTGATTCCCTTACACCCCCCACCTTCCCACTGCACCCTCCCCCGCAACATATTGAGATGACCCAAGACTCTTCTCTTTGCAGGGAAACACCTTCATAGCCAATGTTTAAGAACCACATAAAAGAGTCCTCATTTCTTGTTTCTTTTGACATTGTGATTTTCTTCTACATGTAAAGAAACAGGCTTGTTTCATTTTCATTTCTCCTGATGATATCTGGGTCCCAAAGAGAACAGCTTTAATATCTTTTTCCTATGGGGAAAGTATAAGTTTGGTTAAAACGTCATGTTCGTAGTTTTTCCAAAAACCTTTATAATTACAGAGGGCCTTCTTCATACTGCTGGTGTTGGAAGAGCCAACATCTAACACAGGTTATATCTTCCCATGCTTTTATTAACTAGACATAATTTTTTAGAAATACAATTTGATTTAGGATGTTCAAATCTGCATAAAAGCCGTAATACAATAAGATTATACTATATTAAGTTGTATAGAAGCAAGCATGTTGGAATGGGGTGTGTGTGTATGTGTGTTTTACTTTTTAATTTTCTGAAGAATTATTTCAATACAGATTTGGAGTAAAATGGGTGCTTTTTGCAGTTTCTTCCATCTGTCTTGGCTAGTAGCATATGGAGGTTTAAGTGTCTGGTTGAATTTTAGTTAAAATAATCATTTATCTCTTTTATGTACAACTTTTACTAAGTGCAAGTTTTCAGTTGCTTGTAATAGTTTTTAGTCTCCCTATTTTCCCTCATGGTATAAAGATAAATTAATACTGGGGGTCTGATAGTATCATATTTTACAAATTCCTATAAAGACAATATAGGCAAATAATGTGAGATTTATTTTTATGGAGAAGTATGGCTGTATAATGGATTTGTCTTTTTCACTCAGCAAGGTAGCTAGACGTTTCCTTCTGCACTAAGCATTAAGTTGTAAGGAAAGAATTATGTACCATTATCTTTCATAGTTGCATTCAAAGCATATATTTCCAAAGAGAAATATTTCTTACTCTGTCTTTTACAATATTTCATGGGATAAAGAAGTTATGAGTTGATCTTTTTGTTCCAGATTGTCTGGACAAAAGTTTCGCTCTTATTTTGGGTGTCAGGAAGAAAGATTTTTATGAAATTGTTAGTATCTGTAGGAGCCTCCCTAGCCCCTGCCTGCACTATGCCATAACTAGTAGAGAGGAGAATGCAGTTTGGTTCTCAAGATACCAAACTGTGGATTGACTGGTCCCTCGCCTTCTCACAGTATATCACTATAATGTCTTTGTTTTCTGTTTTATTGTTAGGGCACACATTTTTTATTTGGGGTAAGAAATAAAAAGGATGATTTCTTTTTCCAGTTAAAATGGGTTGGAATTTTTTTTACAACTCTTAAGTATTTTAACTATTTTTTGATCATAAAAATTAAAATAATTTATTTTTATGAATTAAAATTGTGGCCAGTATCCACCCTGTGTCTTTAGGCTAATAAAACACTAATTTTGAGTTGCCACTATTTCAAATTTTTAAATAACAGTACTGTGAATTCATTTTTGATCATTTAAAACCCATAACTGACTAAATTACAAAACTTTTAGCAAGTCTCTAATAAAGAATATATATATCTTTTTCTGAGTTGAAAAATTTCAGCCACACAGCCAGTGACTTTTCTAGTGAAACCTCTTCTATAGTTCCCCAGCTGTGATGTGTCCTTTTATCTCATAGAAATGGCAGGACCTTGAAGTGTGATTACTGCTGGGATCTGGGCTCTATAGTAATAGGTAGTCTCATCTGTAAGCAGTATATCACAGCTTAAGTAAGAAGACAGCAATGATAGCGTTTAGTTACTTATAAGCCAAGTGTGTAAAATTGAGAACTAATGATCTAACGTGCAGCTTTAATAGCAGTAGTGATCCTGTTTTAATTCAACTAAGTGACCCTTAACCTGGAATCTACTGTACTGTAATTCACAATATTATATAATATTATGCTCTCCAATACTGGTAAATGATTAAGAATACAAAACTGGCAGCTTAGTAGTTCAGGATCTTTGGAATACATTGAAATTCATAAATATAGTTCATTTTTGAAGCACATAAAATTGAACCATCTACTGAAACCACAAACTCAGAGGAGATAAGTTCATCTATATGGCTAGTCAAATACTTAGCTTAATACTTAAATACTAGTTGAATACTATTCTCTGTGTTACTAATCCTAGTTAATTCCTTTTTAAATGTATTTTAGTGTATTTATTCAAATGAGATCAGTAGGTATTTATGAGACATCTACTGTGGGCCCAGACCTAGTTAGCACTGTAGAGGAATCAGTTTCAGTTTTTGTCTGCCTGTAAAGGTGTGTCTTCTCCAGCATGTTAGCAGCAGTTTTCACTTCTAAGCAGACCTGAGCAGAAGATGACCCATTTGTAAGGAGAACAGAGCAAAACAGTTTTAACTTCATTAGTTTCAACTGAGATGTTCCACTGTAGAAGTGGAAGTGTTTTTAAAAAATGGTCTCTGTTCTTTAACATTTAAGAAAAATTCCACAAGTTAGTTATTTCTGTTGGTAATATAAGGGTATGGTATAGCTTGGAAGGAATCAAAAGACCTGCATTTCGGTCTGTATTCTGCCATTTATGTCAACTAAGCAACCCTGAATTTTATTTCTAAGTCCTAGTTTTCTTATTTGTAAGTTTGGATAAAAATGCTTAATGATACTCAGTGAAGACCAACATTCTTCAGCTATTACGTCAGTTAGTTAATGAGTTACAACTGCT
Organism: Microtus ochrogaster; assembly: GCF_000317375.1. Taxonomy (NCBI): domain Eukaryota; kingdom Metazoa; phylum Chordata; class Mammalia; order Rodentia; family Cricetidae; genus Microtus; species Microtus ochrogaster. Next base: position 15,847,119 of record NW_004949102.1, on the reverse strand, counting down.
GATGGGTGCATCTTTAGAGAAATCTGTAAATGAAAACTGCTTCTGTTCATTATATTTACTTGATATCTAATATATGCCCAGAGCATGCTACCTAAAAACCCGAAAAATTCCTAACAAGGTGCTGAATTAGAATCAGATTTTACGCTTGAAGTGAGCGCTGTCATCAAAGTCAGTGATGATTACTTAGCACAACAGAAAAGCTAGCTTTAGGGTTTTCTCAAAGAGGAATTAGTACGGTACTGTTCTCCAGATTTGGCAAACTCTTCAGGTACAAAAGGTGATGAATTTAAAATGAGTTAGCAGCTACCCATGGGACTAGGGAAAACATAAGGTGACTAGGAAAAAGAACTCTGCCAAGACAACCCTGGGTTAGGTACTAATAGCCTAGAGAGTAGTGTAGAAAGGTGGCTCAGCTGGAGGTGTTCAACAACAATGAGTGTTGGCTTGCTTCAGAAGATGCTCTGCAATGGTGAGACACTTCCCGAGAGCTGGTAGGAATCATGGTATGGCCTAACTGCTGTTAGAAAGAAGGATCATAGCAAGTGTGCATTTTCAGTTTTCACATGGAGAAATAAGAAATGCAAATCTGTCTCAAAAATTCTCGTTTCCGATTATGTATTAAACTAATTGCTTCCTATGTAAAAGAGAAGGTCTTGCCTTTCATATGTAAAAGGACCTGGGTTTTATCCCTAGCACCACAAAGAGAACAAGAGGAGCTACAGCCTTCAGACTGTTACTGGTACCCTCGACTTTTATTTAATGCAATCTCAAAAAATTAAGCATCGTATCTTTTGTCTAGGGAAAGCTCGTCATTAATGGTGACCAATATAACTGAGATAGGACAGAGATTTGCCTACGGACACACAGTGGCTTTGGGATTTCTGATACTTTACACAGACCCTGGTTTTTTGGTTATTTTGTAGCTGCTGTCCATATGTGTTCTTGGAGCTAGACAGAAACAATAATTAGTATACTCCCTAAATTGCTGTTCAGCATAATTGACCTTCATTCTGTAGCCTTACTGCTAACCCTTCCCTTATTTTGCTTTCATGCCATAAGTGAAACAAATATTTGATACCCTTTATGTAAACATTTTTAAAAGATTTTTAAAAAGCAAATGTGTATTTCCAAAGCAGCTGGCATATCTTCACTACCACGGTTTTATTCTTCTGTAGTAAGTCTCCCTCTTTACTGGGGAGCAGCAAACAACACTCACTGGAGAAGGAAGCCCTTAGATTCCCCCATCACCCTTGGTGCCCTCTAGTTTCTTAAGGCTTTGTCTTAACTGTGACATTAGACTTTTTGTTTAAAGATTTATCCAATGATTCTTCCAACAACTTTACCTGCTCTGCACTATTCATTAATGAAACCCTGGCTACCACGTAGCCCTTGACCTCCAAGTAGTTTACCTATGCAAGATACTCTAGATTCACTTTTTTTTCATTACAGAAAGCAGTCATAAGTGTAACTTAATCAGAATAGGTTTGTCTTCAATAGTATTTTTTGTTTCTATTCACAATAATCAGCTATTTTCCCTCCATATTTTTTACCAAAACAATTATCATAAGTGCTAGAAAATATACTATTTTGCAGGAATAAAATAACCAAGACATATGCTTATATTTCTTTGGTGGATTTTGTTTGATAAGAAATGCCAACATTAACTGTAGAGTTGATTCCTTGCCTATAATAATTTTTTTCCTCTTAAGATTCATAAGTAACATTTTCACAAAGCATGCATATACTTACACAATATAGTCAGGGACCTGAGGTGTAACTTGCTAAGTGAACCCCAAGGTTATTTTATCTTGCAAAAGAATCCTAAACCAAACTAAGGGCCTTACAGTTTATGGTTAGACTGAATCAAATGCTGTAACCTCAGTTTTTCCACAAACAGCTCTTGACTACACAGGCAAGTCATGCAGTTGTTAAGTATGACATAGCACTGATAGGAAATGCATGTGCATCTTTGCAGACTGTATTTCCTCTGGGAAAGACTTTTCTACTTTTAATATAATTAAGCCATAACAGTTTCACGCTGTGGAAAGGATGAAAAGGTTCATTTTAAGAGATTATATAGTATGAACTTTCACATTTATTGTGAAGCATCTAACTTTACCAGTGTTTCAGCAAGTTTTCTTTTAGGGTGTTGGAGGGTGGCAATGGGGAGGGGTAGTATTGGTTTTAGGGGTTTTAACTCTGTGAAATTTGAAAACAGGACAATTGTTGGCTATGGTACTTACTAGTTTTGTAGTAATGTTTTGCTAGCCTGACTTTCCTTATTGGTTTTTATGTCCATGGTCCCTGGTGAGACTTAGTCTTCTTGTTTGGGCTGTGTGCAGAGTAGTGTCTCATTTGTGTGTAGGCAGTCAGTGTGTGCGTGTGTCCTTTGGCTACAGAAACACACTGTGTGGCAATGGAATGGGGTGTGGCTGGGAGTGGGATGCCGAAGCTTTAAGAGCATTTGTTTTTATTCAGAACAGTATTTCCCATCTTTTGCCTGCAGGCAGGGAAAGTGTACAGTATTTATTTTGTTTCTGTTTTACTCTGAATTTGTAAGTCTTTAAGTAGCTTATATTATTATTATAGGGGAAGACAAGTGACTTGCTTAAAGTTGTACTTAGAATTCTTACTTCCTAATTTGTGTATTTTTAAATATTGAAATTAAAATTGTATACTTCTGTTTTGTTTTTTTAGCACTCAGTGTATTTTTTGCTCATTTTGTTTAAAAGTATAAATGTTGAAAGTTGTATAAAATGTGTCTCTGAAAGAAAAAATCTGAATTCTATATCCAATTCTGACTTTCTGTTCCTTTTTCTGAATCTCAAGTACTAGAATGTGGAAAACTGTTATGTTCTTACTATTTCTGAGGATCTAAATGTGGAAACCAAGGTCTTAGCAGAGGTATGCTGGGGAAGAGTGGAGACAGATGTGAGTGGGAAGCACAGTCCATAAAAACTCAGATAGAAATTGGGCTTCAACCTGAAGGTCTTACCCCTACCTCAGTCCAAAATGGCGATCCTGCCTCCAGGAATCTCAGAATGAGACTGTATTGGGAGCTGTCTCGTCCCTCTTTTATAATTCTTTGTAGTTCTGGGATTAAGGGCGTGCACCACTACTGCCTGCTTTCTATGGCAAACTAGGATTAAAGGTGTGTGTCATTGCAGCCTGGTATGTAAAGCAGGCCAGTATGGCTGTTTTACTTTTCTGATCCTTGGGCAAGATTTATTTATTAAAATACAAATGAAATACCACTACATGGGTGCTTCTCTAGTTTTTAAAAAATAGTTTAACTCTTTAATGGATAAAATCTTAAGAACACTGTTCCCATCTGGGCACATTACAAGTGTTCAGTAGGCACCTACAGTGTGCCAGGCACTGTTGTAGCCGCAGTATTACCGGGTTGGAAAACTAAGCCTAGGCCTCTGGGCTTCCGTAGACAAAAAAGGTAAGGGCAGCAAGGCTCAACTTCATAGTAAGAAACACATCTAAGTGCAGATGGGAGGGAAGGTGGGTGTGGTTCAGGGTGACATAAAAAAAGGATAAATTTTCCAGAGAACTTAGACAACAATGCGGACACTAAGAGAGACTTACACAGATATAATCTACATGGGAAGTAGAAAAAGACAAGATCTCCTGAGTAAATTGGGAGCATGGGGACCTTGGGGGAGGGCTGAAGGGGGGAGGGGAGCAGAGAAAAATGTAGAGCTCAATAAATACCAGTAAATTAAAAAAGGGGAGGGTAAGTTCTTGCATTGGAGGGAGGGAGTGGAATCAAGAAGGAACACTGCAGACAGTGTTTTCATGGGCAGCAGGGAAGCCTCCCAAAGAAGCAAGATGAGTGCAGCTCATGGAAACAAAGCAGCAGAAGACTTGGGATCCTTGGCACCTCCTCTCACCTCCAGAAGAGAAGGGGCAGGAGCACTGCAGCTTCGTTTACTGTGGTTCCCAGTGCTTTGGGCACTTCCGGTGTAATGACTAGTCTCTTTTCAGATGATGGAAACCTCAAGTACAGGAACTTGCTCTTTGGAAACTGTAGATCTAGAAGATGCTCTTTCTAATGGTCACCATGCTACAATGAAATAATGAGCATACCTCATTTTCACAAACTCATCCTGATTTTGTGGGAAATAAATCTCAGGGGCTATTGGTGTTTTGCACTCCTTTGGATTAAGAGGGAAGAACTAGGTGCTTTGCTGCAGAAGGATTTGGATCACAAGTCTGCATTACTTCATCATGAATGCTCACTATGTACAGGGGATGTTGTTATTCTTTCTCATAGTATCCCAGGGAGATAGAAATCCTTATCCCCCTGTACAGTGAAACTAAGAGATGGAGAAGGTAAGTATTGTGTTCAAGGTCACCTACCATTAAGAACTTGGAGCTGGGGAGATGGCTCAGTGGGAGGAACTGAGTTAGGATCCCTTGTATCCATATTAATACTAGGCAGATGGGGCGAACCATCTATAATATACCAAAACTTGGGGTATAGAGACTGGATCCCTGGGGCAGGCTGGTGAAGTATACTAGCTGAATCAGTGAGTTCCAGTTTCAGCAAAAGACCTTGCTTTTTTTTGAGAGGTGGAGAATGATCAAGGAACGTCCCCAGTGTTAATCCCTACACATGCGTTCATATGCACTTGTGTATTCACACACACACACACACACACACACACACCATCATAAAAACTTAGGATTTTAATTGAAGGTCTGTCCAACTAAGTCTTGCTTCTGAGTTGCTTTTATTCTGTATTTTGAATTATGAAGGAGGAATTACATGGTCTTTGATGTAGGAATGGTTTTATTCCAAACATTTTTGTGTAGAGTGAGTTTCTTGTAGATTTTTTTAAAATATTTATTTATTTATTATGTATATAATATTCTGTCTGTGTCTATGCCTGAAGGCCAGAAGAGGGCACTGGACCTCATTATAGATGGTTGTGAGCCACCATGTGGTTGCTGGGAATTGAACTC
>NW_004949102.1:15815119-15841960 GCF_000317375.1 Microtus ochrogaster | reverse complement strand
AGACCAGGCTGGTCTTGAACTCACAGAGATCCGCCTGCCTCTGCCTCCCGAGTGCTGGGATTAAAGGCGTGCGCCACCATCGCCCGGCTTGATGTTTTATTTTTCACCTGATTTCATAGTGTCTTCTACACACTTGCAAACACTGGCGCTCACAACTGATCTCACCTGATGCAGAAGGTGGGCTGAAAACAGGCACTGGACGAGTGGCATTGTTGTAAAACATGAGCCCAGTAAGTTGAAAACTAGAGGATGAACAGGATGCCTGCTGCATCTCTCCACCAGACAGCCCAGAGCGCTAATGGCTGGTTTGGCAGCTCCTTCTGCATGGACGTATACTCCTCTGTCACTTTCTGTTTCTCAGCTCCGGAAGTGGGTCAGCACACATCAGGAAGGAAACAGCAAAGACCTCTCTTCATGTCCAGGCTCCACCATCCAGAGCTTTGTCACCTCCTCTTCTGTAACCACTGAGCTCCCCCTGTGCAGACTATTCCCAATTTGTCTCCCCCAAATCTTGTACATGATTTTTTTAAATGGTCTTTTTTTTTTTAAAGATTTATTTATTTATTATGTATACAACAGTCTGCCTCCATGTATGCCTGCAGGCCAGAGGGCACCAGATCTCATTACAGATGTTTGTGAGCCACCATGTGGTTCCTGGGAATTGAACTCAGGTCCTCTGGAAGAACAGCCAGTGCTCTTAACTGCTGAGCCATCTCTCCAGCCCTTGTACATGATTTTAAAAAAATATTTTAATTATGTGATAGTGTTGGGTGGGGACTTGTGCATGTGAGGGCAGTTGTAGTGCGTGGAGGCTAAAACAACATCAGATCCCTGTAAGCTGGCATTGCAGCTGTGAAATGCCTGAGGATGGATAAGAAGCAAACTCCAGTCCCCTTCAAGAACAGCACACTTCACCATGGACATATCCAGCTTCAGCTTTTAAAAAGTGCTAATTCTGTTATAACTTCAAGCTCATTTTATACTTTGGAAAAGTTTTTATTTTTTATTTTATTTCATTTTTGAGACGGGGTTTCCCTGTGTAGCCCTAGAATTTACCAGCTGGTCTCAAACTCAGATCTGTCTCTGCCTCCTGAGTGGTGGGATTAAAGAACTTTTTTCTATGAATAGTAATATAGATATATATTCCAAAAGGGTTTTTGAGTGTGTTGGGGGGGGGTAGTTTTGAAAGCAATTTTAACCTGGGAAAATGATTCTTAATAGTAAAAACCTAGTGTTAATTGATTTACTCGAGTTGAGTAAGCTCTTCTTTGCACACTTTGTACTGTACCATCTGTCACACATGAAATCCCTTGGAATCCACTGGCCCAGACACTTAGACCTCCAGTTTGAGTTTTCCTAGCCAATTGCAAATATGCAAAATTTTACTGTTATCCCTTTTGCATCAATCCAACCTTGGCCTTTGCTCTGCACAGCCCCTGAGACCAACTTCTACTAGGAAAAGGAGACTGCATATGGCTGGCCAAGTTCCTTCAGATCTGTGGAGAGTCAGAACAGAAAACCTGCTCTTACTTACTGGGTACTTTGAATTATCCCAAACCTCCCAGGCCTTGCGCCTTTGCATACTCTGATCACTGGGGTCAGGTGAAAAAAGAACAGGACCAGTATTGGAGACTATCCTTTGACCTTGTAAGACTTTATTCTAACTATAAGCTCCAGGGCTAAGAACACAGATTATTGCTAGAGTTAAATACTAGCTCTGTTACTTTCTAACTGGTCTTGGATAAGTTATATATTCTTGGGTCTCAGTTTCCTCTTTAATAACATACTCTCAATCTCACTTAGATTATAGAAGGTTTTTTTTTTTTTTTTTGGTTTTTCGAGACAGGGTTTCTCTGTGGCTTTGGAGCCTGTCCTGGAACTAGCTCTGTAGACCAGGCTGGTCTCGAACTCACAGAGATCCGCCTGCCTCTGCCTCCCAAGTGCTGGGATTAAAGGCGTGCGCCACCACCGCTCGGCTATAAGGTATTAAATAGACAAAAAAAAAACCCATATAGTGCAATTAGGACAGTGCTTGACACAAGACACTGGTTGTTAAACTATCAGAAGAGTCTCTGAGTTGGGAGTGTAACTCAGAGGTATGATACTTGGCTAGCATGTGTAAGGCCCAGGCTTCAGCACTGCCACTGTGTACATGCAACATAAGCATATATACACATGTATATTCATAATACACTTTTAAAAAAAACTACTTCTCTTAGATTCAACCCAAGACTGACATGGTGCCATCTAATGCTTATCTGAGTAGCATGAGCAAAACTAGGCATACGAAGGACAAAGAAAAGCTAGCTGCTTAAGGAGTTCAAGGGTCTCATTGGGGCAGGCAGCCAAAGCTAAAACCGACCCTGGAAATATAGGAAGGCCCTGAGATCTGAACTGAGAATCCTGAAGTTTGTTTCAGCATTTGGAGCAGTGCGCCCAAGACTGCATAGTGGCTAGTTAGCTGTGGGTAGGATGGGAAGAAGGAAATGTCACCAAGGTTGGAGCCTTTGGTACACACACACACACACACACACGTATAAACTGATTTTTGTTTTCAAGCCCAGGTAGTAATTTTGGAATCTGACAAGCATGCTCTATGGTAGTGGCTTTCAACCTATGTGACCTTTTTGAGTGGCATATCAGATATCCTGTATATCAGATATTTATGGTTCATAACAATAGCAAAATTACAGTTAAGATGTAGGAGTGAAAATAATTTTATGGTTGGTGGTCACCACAACATGAAGCACTGTATTAAAGAGGAGGTTGAGAACCACTGCTCTATGGAATAGCGGACTGGTTGCTTCAGCACATGCTGCTCATACTATGCACAACTCATGAGAAGTCCCACTTGCCCCTCCGCAGGTCATCTGTGGAATGGGTGGGCAGAACATTCTAAGGCTTTACAGAGAAGTTCTTCTCTCACTTTGGTTTCCCCTGCTGCACTGCTCATTTGATTTTCTATGTTTATCTGTGTCCATCCTGTTAAGCTAGTTTAGGACCAGCTCTTGTAGAACTTGTAGATACTAAGTCTTACTAAAGATACACTGAATAAACAGAAGAGCGAACATATTCCTTGTTAGTTAGACAAGCTTCCCCTTTTACCTATTGTTGCTACCACCAACCATTCTCACTTCAGCTCTCATGGAAGCTCTTAGCACCATGACCAAAACCCTCACATTCAGCTACAGACAGAGAAAGTCCAAAACAGGAGTGCCTTAGAACACTGGAAATAAGGCCCTGCAGGCCTGGAAGTCTGGCTACTTCATGTAGTCAAGGACCTACATCTGTCTGGCTGACCTATCAATATATGGTTCCCACCTTAAGGCCCAAGATGGTGACTCATATCTTCACCCAGTAGGAGCAAGGATGAAGCTACAATTCTTCCCTCCTCCCCGATTCTGTCTGTCTTTCCTGAGGTAATCCATATAAAACATGTCCTGACTGGCGCATATATATTCAATAAATGTAGAAATAATTTCCCTCCAAGTTTGTTACCTTCTTCTTAGTTACATGAGAGTAACCATGAGAACTGGGAACAAAATTGCCACTGCTATATTAGTTGTTACTACAGGGCTGGGGATGTAGTTTACTTGGTAGAGTACTTGCACGAAGCCCAGCAGAAGGATCATCCTCAGCTACTTGAATTTAAAGATTATGACACGAGTCTTTGTCTCAAACATATGCAAATGTTTATATCACTACAGAGTCAACTTTTGCTAACACCTCATTGGGCTGTGTTTTATTTGGGGTACTGATGTCTGCCTTATATCTTCTCCTGAGTTGACCCAGCCTTTGGCAGTTGCTTTAATGCTTGAAATGAAGCATACCAGTTAACAGTGTCTAGTTATCTCTGAGTGGTACCCACTTAAACATACATCAGATCTTCATCTAGATCAGTATGAAGCCTCTGTGCCTTGCCCTGGAAATGGTTTTACCACAGCATAGTGATGAAGGAAGAAAGGCCACACTTTTTATGTCCTTTTATTTATCACTTAAGCTCCCCAGACACCACACAAAAAGCTAAGCATCAACAGGTATTAACCCAGTGTTTAGGCACTGAAAGTAGTGAGAGAAACTGTTTAATTTTTCTATTCAATATGATGATTCCTCATAGACCAAAGGAAAATAACGATTTTCAGAAATTTTCCATTTCCTGTTCTTGCTTCTACTTTAGGACCCCTTTACTGATATTTTTCTCCAGCCTAGCATCTGTAGAGGTTCCTTGAAGATGCACTTGGCACTTTTCAAATCGAGTAGTTACCAAATTAATAAAGTAACTATTTACTCTATCAAAAAGGGGTGCTAAGGAGTCCTGGGGTTAGTAGATTTGAAGAAGAGGGGCCATTACTGCTAGAGAAGGAAGGAATTACCAGCGTGCATAGGACTTTAGCTTCAAGTATAGTGTAACCACACAGGGAATACTACAGTAGCTTGCCCCTTCTGGCTCTCTGAACCTCTCCTAGTACTTTTCCAGGCATACTCTCTGGAAACTGGACATTTGGGAACCAGGTGCTGTGGGATAATACTTTTGTACACTATAAAGATTTGTCACTCGTATTAGTTTTATAAAATTCTGACTGGCCAGTAGCCAGACAGGAAGTATAGGTAGGTGACCAGACTAAGAGAATTCTGGGAAGAGGAAAGGTAGAGAGTCAGTCACCATCCAGACACAGAGGAAGCAAGATGAGAATGCCTCACTGAGAAAAGGTACCAAGGCACATGGCTAAACATAGACAAGAATTATGGGTAAATTTAAGTTGTAAGAGCAAGTTAATAAGTTTGAGCTAATAGACCAAACAGTTTATAATTAATATAAGCTTCTCTGTGTGTTTCTTTGGGACTGAACAGTTGCAGGAACAGGCAGGACAGAAATTTCCATCTACAACCATGAATATCAGTCCTTAAAAGCACAGAACGGGCTTCAAGCGAAGAGAAAATGACCAATGGAGCCGAACAAACTATTCAGTACAAACTCCCTACTTTAAAAAAAATCCCCATGATGACCCCCTTTTGGAAAACCAGCTCTTGTACAGAGACAACTTCACCCCAATGTCCATTCTTCAATAGTTGCAGCAATTCCTAAATCTGAACCATCTAGTAAAGCACAGCAACACTGGGGGTGTGGGTTAAAGGGTACAGGTATTTTTTTTTAACCTGTAAACAGGAGGGGTTGACACTCCAAAAACTGGCTTTTTCTCAGCTCTTGTCAATGTGAGGCCAACATGAGAATGTGACTATTCTGTTGGGGTTTTTTTTTGGGGGGGGGGTACACTCATTAGAGATACCCGAAGATAGCACTGCTTGGAGGAGTGCACTGGGATAAGAAGAAGAGGAAGGCCCCCTCAAAATGCTGGATGGACAGCATGAAGGAAGACTGTGGTATGACAATAACACAAGCATCTAGGACTGTCCTGGATAGGAACCACTGGAGAACCGCCACAAACAAATGCATGCTTAAGCATTGCTGGGGCATAAATGATGATATGAGATATTCACTGCTTGGATGAGTTTGTTTAGGCTGGGGATTGCAATGGTTTCCACAAAAGAAATTTATTTGCAACAGTTTTGAAGATCAAAAGTATAAGATCAAAGTATCTAAAGACGTATTAGTTATTTGTTGCTGCAACAAAATACCTGACAAACAATTTGAAGGGTTTCTTTTGGCTTACCATTTGAGGTTACAGTTAATCATAGTGGGGAAGTCATCATGCAGAATCTTGATGCACTTGTTACACTGCACCTGCAATGAGGAAACAAAGAGCTGCATAGCTTGCTTTCTTTTTATTCAGTCTAGGACCCCAGCCCATAGGACAATACTGATCACATCTAGGGTGGGTCTTTATTTTTAGTTAACCTAATATGGAAAGTCTCTCACAGACATGCCTAGAGGTTTGTCTCCATGGTGATTCTAAATCCCATCAAGTTGACAAAAAAATTAGCCATCATAGCAAGACTGTTGGCTTGGATAACCTTAAGGTGAATATTTATTCCCAACCTCTCTTCTTTGTTTGTAGATGGCCATATTCTGTGTGTATCTCCAAATCATCTTTTCTCTGTTCATGCCTGTGTCCAAAGTTCTCTTCTAAGGATACCTATACAATAAACCCTTACACACATACCCCTCAGACAATTCTTAGTATAGTTTATAAATCCATATAAAAATGTTTTTCTTACCAGTTTACTGCCAGTATTGATTCCACTGGCCACAGTAGTGGTGAATACTGAAGGATGGAACAATGTACAGATTCACTGCCTGTCCATGGTTCTTAGGAAGAACACTTTCCCTTAAACAAAGTGAAATTTGGATGAAGAGCTTCTAGTCCGCTCATTTCCAGAGAAAATATCCAGGGGTTAATACTCTGAGATTTACCTGGGTGGTGATACTATGAGTGACATGTTGCCTTTATTCTTTCCTCAAATATTTACTGAATATTGAGTACTGTGCTACGAAGGCTCTGGGTGGGGTAACAGGAAGGAACCAGGTAGGTTCTCCCCGGAAGAGCTAAGGAAATACACAATGTATTTTGCAATAGTACCGAAGCTGGGGCAAGGGGATAATATGCTCTTCTGCCTGGTATGAAGCTCTGGTGAGAAGCTTCATCATGGGAACTGTCACTAATGTTCCCATGATGAAACACGGGGCACAAAGTAGATACTTCTTGTTCTACCTGACTGCCACTTGGGTCCTTTTAATCCTGTCTCTGTAACAGTCTGTGAGCCTTGCCTCAAATGCCTGCACCAGAGCTCTTTAGAGGGCTGCCCTTATCCCTCTGCAGATACTTTACCCATTTGTTGGTAAAGCGAGCAAGAAGGGTTGGGGACCTTACTCTTGTCTCTGTACCCCTTCCCCTCAGGCCTTAGCCAATACACAAGACCTGTTGGTGAAATGTAGCCTCACGTTTGAAATCAGAGTAGCTAGTGGTGTAGAATCTGAAGGGTATTTTGACATAAAGGTCAAAGTAAAGAAAGACTTGTTTCAGAAAGTGCCATGGGTGTGGTTTTTGTCTAGTGGAGTAGGTTATGACTCAATACATAGAAAACCTAAAACTGTACCAGCTCAGAAAAAGATAAGAGTGCTAGAATTTAGTCTCCTCGGCTCTCAATGTCCTATGGAAAGTGGACTGAGAAATTTGCTCAGGTGCTAATATGAGCCATTATTTTAGATTTGTTTTTATTATGGCTATTTTTAAATTGTGTGTGTGCATGTTCATACCTGGAGTTACAGGTGGGAATGGAGCCTGAGTCATCTCTTTAGCCCAACCCTCGTGAGCCATTTCTGGTAAAGGGTGGCTGAGAGCAGAGCCAAGAACTGCTATTAAAAAAAAAAAAACCCAGAAACTTAACAAATACGTGCACATGAGGCTTCTTCTCTTGTCAGCCACCAGCAAACTCTAAAGAAATTCAGGCTAGGCTTCTAAGTGGTAAGAGAGAAGAGGGGAGAGATTGATGCTGCAGGAAGAGGGGAAACTGTGGATCATCTAATCCCAGCTAAGGTTCCAGCTGAATGCAGTCAGTGTTCTAAGTGTGTCAGGGAAGAACTACCCAAGAGAGCCCTGTCAACTCAGATCTCTGAAGAAAAAAAGAATCCTTGGTCTTAACTCCAAAGCTTATGGGTGACTGTTGTGCAGCAATATATATTTCTATCCTCTTTTAATCTCTTGATATTACTCAATGTATCTGATTATCCTTTGTTAGCTCTCATGACCCCATATTCTCCATTACCCTCTCATCCCATTGGCTTCTCCTGAACCTTCGTGGTTCTATCAGTCTCTTCTCTCTCCACTAACGGGGCAGCTTCTTGTAATTCTTTTTTTCTTTTCTGGGATGACCTCATCCAGTCCCGAGGATTCATATGTCATCTGTATTTTCAAAATTATAGTATTGACCTCTTCTCTAAATGCTAGACTCACAGATCCAAGTGTCTATTGGACATTTCCACTTGGACTTTTTATGGTTTTCTTTTGTTCTATCTTAAAACTTTGCATACTCACTATAGTCAACTAAGAAATTCTGTGAGCAGGAGAAATGGTCTTCCCCAGGGAAAAACACCCCCTACCATTAGTTATCCAATACAAAGCGGTCAGTCCTAAAATTATAGACATCTAAGTAACACTATATAGACAGAGCAGGCTGTATTTATATATTTAGGAATATATGAATATATAAAAAACATATTATACCCTTGACCCAGTTTTGGTGCTATTGCAATACACACATACACACACACACTCACTCATACAAATAGAGGCCATGAATTTGAGAGAAAGTGGGAGAGGGGCAAATGATATAACTTTAAAAATTATTTAAAAACAACCCAAAAGCTGGGTGGTGGCGGCGCACGCCTTTAATCCCAGCACTCGGGAGGCAGAGGCAGGTGGATGTCTGGGAGTTCAAGGCCAGCCTGGTCTACAAGAGCTAGTTCTGGGACAGGCTCCAAAGCTACAGAGAAACCCTGTCTCAAAAAACCAAAAAAACAAAAGAACCCCAAAATAAGCTGTTAAATGACTACTCATGCAGACAAAGACAGCTCACTTTGTAAGAGTTGAGTCTAATCCACGGGACGTACATGGTGAAAGGAGTGAACTTACTCTCTTGTAAGTGTCCTCTGGCCTCCACATGTGCCATGACATGTGTGCGCCCTCATACATTCACACTAAATAAATGTAATTAAAATTTTGGAAAGACTACTCAGGACTCATTTTGTTTGGTATGACAAAACAGGACTGTCATGAATGACGTTTTTATATTGAGAGAGCTCTATAAGAAGCACATTGTGCCATTCAGGAACACACAGGTAAATGCCAATGTAAGGCAGGAGGCAGAGAGCAGGGGAAGGGGAAGGGGAAGTTAGGATAGCTAATTTGAATAATTTCACCAGCCTGTGAGGAATACAAGAGCTGGCTCTCTCAATGTCTGAAACCTGGATCTGGGGCAATTAAGGAAGGGAAATAACTGCCCCATAGTGAGAGAAAAGGGGTGGTTGCAGGAGTTAGCTCACATCAGTGCTTTGCGAGTGGAAGGCAGCCCACCGTGAGCTGTCTGTCCACAGTCAGTGGTCAAAGCAACAAATAAAAAAATAAAAAAAATACAACTACTATAAAACATAAGTTAGTATTTCTGAGAGTTCAGTAAGAGTGACCTCTTTCATTCTTCGTTACTAATAATTTTGGTCTTTTTTGTCATTCTAGGTAAAAACAGTAATTTTTTTTTAATTTCAAAGAACTAAGTTTTAATGATTCAGTATATTATTTTTCTAGTCTTTGTTGTATTTCTACTCTAATCTATATTATTTCCTTTTTTGGCTATTAGTTTCTAGTTTCTAAGGTAGGATATTAGGCTATTGATTTGAGATCTTTTCTTTTTTTTTTTTTTTTTTTTTGGTTTTTTCGAGACAGGGTTTCTCTGTGGTTTTGGAGCCTGTCCTGGAACTAGCTCTGTAGACCAGGCTGGTCTCGAACTCACAGAGATCCGCCTGCCTCTGCCTCCCAAGTGCTGGGATTAAAGGCGTGCGCCACCACCGCCCGGCTGATTTGAGATCTTTTCATTGTAGACATTGACAGGATCCCTTGAAACTGGAGTCATTGATAGCTGTGAGCCACCATGTGGATGCTAAAAGATTGAATTTTTTTTTTTTTTTTGGTTTTTCGAGACAGGGTTTCTCTGTAGCTTTGGAGCCTATCCTGGAGCTAGCTCTCGTAGAACAGGCTAGCCTTGAACTCACAGAGATCTGCCTGCCTCTGCCTCCTGAGTGCTGGGATTAAAGGCAAGCACCACCACCGCCCAGCTTTTTTTTTTTTTAAAGATTTATATTTATTATGTATATAGTATTCTGCCTGCATGTGTCCCTGCAGGCCAGAAGATGACACCAGACCTTATTACAGATGGTTGTGAGCCACCATGTGGTTGCTGGGAATTGAACTCAGGACCTCTGGAAGGGCTCTTAACCACTAAGCCATCTCTCCAGCCCCAGAGCAGTAATACTCTTAATGTCTGAGCTGTCTCTGCAACCCTTTTTGTATTTATCTTAATGTATTTTCTAACTTCCTTTTGTCGTGGTCGCACATTGAGGTGACATTTGTCATGATGCAGCCTCCATGGGTTCATATGTTCCAGAGTAGGCATGTGTGGATTAGAAATGTTAGGCAGAATAAACAGATACAAAAGAAATACAGAGACATAGTACCAGGAAAGCAACTCAGTGAACACTGAATCGGCCGTGTTTATTTTCCATATGCTTATATACCCCAATACAAAAAGCAGGGGGAGGGGAAGGGAGAAGGCAAAAGACTGATTTCATATGACACAGAGGACAGCCAGAACAGTTACTTGCTTCAATACTTGAGACATCAAGCCACTATTTCCTGAGTTTAAGGATCCTGATGTTTTGGGCAGGATGTGCAGCAAATATACCTTAGACAAAGTATCAAGTATCCTGTAGGCAGCCACTCCCTATGTCAAACTACCTGTTTTAAAACACAGGAGCAGGAATGGGCTTGAATTCTCTGACCTTTGGTCAGGGTGGAAGGGATCCACCTCAATGGGCTAGGTAAATGTCAAAACACCAAGTAACCACAACCTAGGTCGGGATAGCTTGTGTAGCCACACCTGTTGTCAATAACTTTGAAAGTAAAAACAAGCTCAGACTCTCTGACCTTTAGTCAGGGTGGAACAGGCTCACATCTGTGGCCCCCATTCTTTGTTAGTTCTCCTTTAACTTATTAAGAGCATGCTGTATAAGTTCCACATTTGTATCTGATGCTCATTTCTAATTTCATTCTTTTCATGATATGTACATTGTTATAATTTGTAAACGCTTTAGCCTTTATTTTATGTATGAGTGAGGAGGCAGGAAGAGGGCATCAGAATGCTAGGGACTGAAGTTACAAATGATTGTGAGCCACCATGTAAGTGCTAGGAATTGAATCCCAGGTCACCTGGAAGACCAGCTTAACCCGTGAGCCGTCTTTCCAGCCCTGCATTTATAATTTGCAATATTTGTGATTATTGTCTCTATAATTAGATGAAAGGAAGGGGGACAAACTTTTCATTTATCCATAATTACCTTTGCTGGTGCTTTTTATTTCTTCCTGAGAATCTAAGTTATTGCTTAATGCCCTTTCAGCTCAAAGACTCCCTTTAGTATAGGAAGAGTAGCAACTAAGTCAGCCTTTAAAAAAAAAGATTTATTTATTTTTTTTATTTTTTATTTTTTTATTTTTGGTTTTTCGAGACAGGGTTTCTCTGTGGCTTTGGAACCTGTCCTGGAACTAGCTCTGTAGACCAGGCTGGTCTCAAACTCACAGAGATCGCCTGCCTCTGCCTCCTGAATGCTGGGATTAAAGGCACGCGCCACCATCACCCGGCTCAAGATTTATTATTTTTAATGTGTGTGTGTGTATGGTTATCAGATCCCTTGAAGCTACAGTTACAAGTGGCTGTGCCATGTGAGTGCTGGGAACCAAACCTAGGTCCTTAGCAATAGCAGTCAGTGCTCTTAACTGCTGAGCCATCTCCAGCCCACTCAGATTTTATCTGATAATGCCTTGATGTTTGACTCATGTTTGAAAGATAAGTTTTACTGAATATAGAACTGTTTTCCCCTTCTCTTGGCACTCTGAACATGCTATCCCATTACTTGTGACTATGCATGGATCCTAATGAGAAATCAGCTGTTGGACCTGCCTGAAGTCTACTGCAGGCTATAATTTGTTTCTTGACTGATATTCTCTGTTTGATGAGACACTATTCTCATGCATTCATATTTTACAGAGTTTGAACTCTTTGAACATTTCTCTGAAAGCTTAAAGTCCAAATCTGGCTTTGTCAGAAGCTGTTTCTTTTATGTGTGTTTTGCCTGTATGTACATCTGTGTACTATGTGCAAGCCTGGTACCCAAGGAGGCTAGAAGAGGGCACTTGATTCCCTGGTACTAGAGTTATTAGATGCCATGTGGAAGAGTAGTCAGTGCTTTAACTGCTGAGTCACCTTTCTAGTACCTAAGAGCTGTTTGTATCACTAGCTTTTACTTCCTTTGTATGGGTCATACTTTGTTTCTTTACATTCTTCACAATTTACTTGCCAAAGTCCTTATTTCCTTCTCTTCGTGGGGTTATTGTTGCTTGTTGAACTAGTTGCTGTGTTTGTCTAGTGACTTTTACGATTTAATTTTGTATACTGTGCATCAGCACTGTGTGTGACTAAAGTCTCTCCTTGGTTACCTGACCTCTCAGCTAGTGACTCCATGGAGATTACCTTAAGCACCAGGAGCCAGTATGCACCTTAGCCTTTGTCAAGGAGCTCTATGACTATGTTGGTATATGCCTTCATCAGTCAAGCAGTTTCCAAGTATGTATCGCTTTTGCTTCCTGCTTGCTCGGAGCCCGAGTGTCAGGCAGAACTTTCTGAGCATCTGTGTGGTCCTATGTGTGTGCCTGTGTGAGTTCCTACAGTATGCCGACACTTTTCAAAGCCCTTACTTGTTAATTTCTTTGGTTAGTCTGTCTATTGCTTTCCTCAACTGTTATCAGTAGGGAGAATTGCTACAGAGGCAGCTGGGGCCTAATGTGGGCACGTGGGCATGTAGCCTTAATCTGCCCTTTGTCTTCAGCATCTTCTGTTTAACATAATGTGAATCCTGTCTAAGAGTTTCCCGGGGGTACAAAGTCTATGCAAAATTTGACTGGGAAAAATTCAGCACATTGGTATTTCTTAAACTGAGAATTTGCATTTGGCACTGTCCCTTTGGAAGCTTAGTTAGGATGTTTTGGGGATATGGAAATCAATTTGAAAAAGGTGTAAATTGGAGAACAATAAAAAAGGCCCTTGGCTAAGGGAAGGTGGCTCAATCCATTGGAGAGGCTGAGCCCCCCTGCAGCTGGAAAGATTAAAATCATCCTTAAAGTGTTGTCTTCCATGGGCCCTTGTGAATCCACACCCATTCTACAACAGTTATCCATTGCTTCAGCCATGATATTAAAATATTTGATATTTGTATCCTCTTGGGAGGATGTGGGCATCCAATGAGATCACATAAAGACGTGCCTTTTAAGGAGATTCTCCACAGTCGTCCTTGGGATGAGCCATTCAAAGAGCTCCAGCCCTGCCTGCTCTCTTGGCACAGATACTAGGAATGTGGTTGTCATTTCTCAAAGGTATCAGGGAGCTTCAGGGGAAAATATAGGAGTCAGAGAAATGGACAGAGGTTGCTGGGATTTGACTGCTTTTACTCTGGAGGAGTTGCTGCAAGCTTCTAGTTAATTTCCATAGTTCTGAAAAACTACCAGCATTTCCCAGCTTCTTCACTGCTTCTATGGAAGGACTCACTGTTTATACCTTCACTGCATTTTCCCAGTCATGATATTAAAATGGGGAAACTTTTATGGAAGCGCACTTGCTTGACATGCAGATTGAAAATAATAAGACATTATTGCAAAGCAATGTCAAAAGTACAAGTAAACACTGGGTGGTGGTGGTACACGTCTTTAATGCCAGCTCTTGGGAAGCAGAGGCAGCGTGGTCTACAGAGCGAGTTCCAGGACAGCCAAGGCTGTTACACAGAGAAACCCTGTCTCGAGAAAAAAAAAAGTTAAATGTTTAAACCAAATAAAAATATTTAACAATCGAGCTGAGTGGTGGCAGTATAGGCCTTTAATTCTAGTACTTGGGAGACAGAGATCTCTGAGTTTGAGGCCAGCCTGGTCTATAAGAGCTAGTTCCAGGACAGTCAGGGCTGTTACATACACACAAAAAAAAAACCGTCTCGAAAAGCCAAAAAAATTTAACAATTGAAATATCATATCAAAAACTAGTCCGAGAAAAAAACTGCCCTTCACCCTGGTCCCTAATCCATTTTCATTTGTTCTTGTTACTATCTAGTCTTCCTTATCCTTTTACTTTTTTATTGGGGGAGGGGGGAGCACTGAGCCCAATGTTGCGAGATTTATATAGCCTACCACTGAGTTACAGCCCCAGCCTGCCCTTTTTATTAATTATGGGGTATACATGTATGTTAGGTCAAGTCTGGGTGTCATTCCCCAGGAGCTATCCGCCTTATTATTTTAGTTTGTGGTGTGTATGTATGTATGATGCATGTGTTTTGTAGGTTTGTACAGCAAGTCCCTTTCTCTGCTAAGCCATCTTTCCAGTTCCCATCTTATTTTGAGACAGGATCTCTGGAACCTGGGGCTTGCCAATTGGTCTAACCCCACTTCCTTTTATTCTTACATTTTTGTAATATTCCCTGACCTTCCTGAAGATTCAACTCAGGGGCTATACCCTCAGTTCACCATTTTCTGTAGTATTTTATACTTAGGGTTTTTTTGTTTGTTGTTTTTTCAAGACAGGGTTTCTCTGTAGCTTTTAGAGCCTGTCCTGGAACTGACTCTGTAGACCAGGCTGCCTCCAGAGGAGCTTAGATGAGCGTTAGTGCCTCAGGAGATAGCTAGCAGGGCTTTTCAGGTCTTGATGGTCTCTGTGAGGTTCTCAGGGCTGCGCTGGGTCTGTCTACAATACTTGAATTCCTGAGATGGCACTGTCCACTGAGTGCTGGGATTAAAGGTGTGCATCATTACTGCCTGGCATACTTAGAATTTTATATTCATTTTAAGTTAAGTTTATAAGTACTCACCTCCTTCAACTCTACTTTCCCCATTTTCCTCTTACACTCTGCTGTAACCAAAGTGTTGAACCAAGTTCATTCAAAAACACCCTACTGGTACATTCTCAAACGTGGGCTGGCCTTGAACTTGAGATCACCTGCCTCGGCCTCCCAAGTGCTGGGATTAAAGGTGCCCCTCTTCACACCTGGTTTAATTTTATTTTCAGGTGTATGTTTTGCCTGTATGTATGTCATGTGTGCCTGGTGTCCGAAGAGTCCAGAAGAGGGTGTTGGATCCCCGCCAGAACTAGAGTTACAGGCAGTTGTCAGTTGTGAGCTGCCACTTGGTGCTGGGATCCAGGCCCCTGGGATTTGGCGATCTTTTCTCACAACATATGGATGACCTTCTAGGTCAAAGACAGAATTTAAAACATGCTTGTTAAAGCTGTATGGTCTGAAAACAGGTATATTGTCCTCAGTACTCTGCCCTATCTTGTGAACGCGATTTACTGATGCTTTTATTTCTGGGAAGATTCGTGGAGGAAGAAACGGGGGCTGCCAAAGGTCATCCTTATTTTAACAGGTATTTCCCATTTACTTACTCCAAGGACGTTTAACTGGCAGGGCCACATATAGGAAAGTCCTTTCCGTCGAAGAATCTTGAAATATCTGCACAATCTTTATTCAGAAGGGACGAGGGAAGCGGGACCTGCCCTTTTCACGGACATACCTACTCTTTCTTGAGGGTCATGTTACTGACGCCCCAGTAACATGCGGGCCGATCTCTCAATTCCGAGCGACTGTTTCCATTTGTTCCGGGGTGAGGTGGGACCAGGTCCGTCGTCCTGGTTCCGTGGTCTGCCTGCGAAGCCCGCGTTTGCCTGGGTGACTTGTGAGCCCCGCGAACGCGCCTCCGCCAACGGGCCGCAACGGGCGGGAGTCGTCTGGAAACTTCTCTCAGCCGCTCGACCGAGACCGAGGTCGCTGACTGAAGCCCGGCCTAGCTGAGGGCGCGTCTCGCCCCGCAGAGCTCTGCCTCGAAGGAAGCCACCCCTTCTCCCTCGGACGCAGCCCCGGGGCCCCGGCCCCGTGAGGACCCGTGGATCCGGCCCGCGCGACGCCTCGAAGGCGCGCCGGGTCGCTCGGTGCGCGCGCCCGCAGCCCGCACGGGGTGCGCGCGGGCGGCCGTCGAGCCGCGCGGTCCCCAGCTGCGGGCCCTCAGGCGAGGGCGCCGGCACCTCAGCTGCGGCCCGGGGGCGTGGCAAGGCCCTGCGACTCCTGTTTTCCCCGCCGCGGCCCGCTTTCGGTTTCGTTTCCTCTCGGCGTCTCCATCCCCGCGGAGTCGTGGCTCGTGACGGCCGCCGCCGTCGTCCGTGCTAACCTCGGTCCGACGACCATGGCTCAGGCCGCGGTGGCAGAGGTGACCCAGGTGCTGTGCGCCGCCGGCGGTGCCTTGGAGTTAGGCGAGCTGCGGCGCCGCTTGCGAACGAGCCCGGGCGCCGACGCGCTGGAGCGGCTGCTGCGGGACCGCGGGCGCTTCGTGGTGGCCTCGCGGGCGGGCCGGGCGGCGGCCTCGGAGCGCTTGGTGCTGGCCGTGTCGTCGCTGCGTCTGTGCCGCGCACACCAGGGCCCCAAGCCGAGTTGCACCGGGCTTTGCGCGCAACTGCACCTCTGCAAGTTCCTCATCTACGGCTCCTGCAAGTTCCCGAAGACCGGGTAAGGACGCCGGCGACGGGCGGAGGCCCCTGCCCCTCCGCTCCCGGGCTTCCACCCCCGTCCGGAGTTAGACAGCTAGGGGACTGCTCCACAGCCTCGCCTGTCCCTCACTCACTGAGCGGTCACTGATCACCTGCTTAGTGGCTGGCCCTGTGATGGAGTGGCTTAGATAGGATGTGGTACCAGGAGGGACACCTGAGCATGGCATTATGGCTCCCGGAGGGAAGTTGAGGGGCAGGCAGCAAGGCTCGCAGATGAGCTGTAGGAAGCTGGAAAAGCTCCATTCAACTCCTGTTTGCCTGCTGAGAAGCCGAAACTCAAGATTTTCAAGGTCCTTAGTGAAAAGTTTCTGCACCCGGAGGAGCCTCTCTGCTGGTGCAGCAATCCACATCAGACCTAATCAAACCGAATTAGAAAAGGCCCAGGTTTAATGGCTACAACGCTCCCAGATGACTTTCCAGCCTCGCCCAGACCCCCATCTCCACCCCCATCCCCACCCCAGGGAAGACCGGAAAGAGAGACTGAAAAACCCCATGTCTGTCTGTTAGGAATATTTCCTAAGCGAGCTCTCTGACGACGCAAAAATTCCCAATCAAGCCAAATCAAAACAAGCCAAATTAAGAAATATCCAGGTTTAATGGGAGATCTGCGCTCTCGGGTGGGCCCGAGGGGGAAACCGGGAACCTGCAGAAGAAAGGGAGACCACGTGTTTTTCTTTTGGGGGGGTCACTTAAGTACCCTGGGGTCAGGACCTGGCCTGCTGGGATTTGAAGTCCAGACTAGGCCTGGTGGCTGAGATAAATGCCAGGGACTGGGGCCTAGGCTCCCAACCTAACACCGTCTGTCTGTCTGTTTCCTGGGGTACAGTTTAAGTACCCTGTGAACATCTCTGGGGGAGGGTCATCATTTGCGAGCTTTCTGAGCTGTGGCAGGGTTTGGAGAGAGATGGGGGAGGGGTCCTGGGGCGGAACTTCCAACAGAACATTGCTGACTCTTTGGGTAAATGGATGTACGGGGCTGGGGTAAAGCTTCTACCAGAACACTTGGGGAACTGATTCCTGCCATCTCCTAGTCCTCCTGGGTGCCCTTCGACACACCCCACCCCCAGCTGTGGTTCATTTGGTGGCGTTGCCCTTTCTGGAATGCCCTTCCTGATTTGCTCTGTAGAGATTATGTTCTTTGTGAGCGCTTCCTCTTCACCCTTCACATCACACTGTTTACCGCGCTGCCCTTGTTAGTCTGGGCTGGCTCTCCACTTGCATCTGCGTATAGTTGATTAGTGAAATTCGTTTATACTGAAGGATTTGGGCCTCACCTTGACGGTGATCAGGCCCGTTGGATGGCAGCTATCGGGTTTGCATTTTAAGATGATTGGGTAATGGTGTAGATGCTGAGTTAGCAGAAGATGCTGAGAATGCCTGCTTCGAAGAGAGTCCAGTTATCTAGAATTAGTGTCTTCAAACTCCTGCTTCCTTCTTCTGTAACACAGAAGACATTATTATAATTATGATGATGATGAGGTCAGGTTATTAGTCACCTTGGGTTAGTAGCCTTGCAGTCATTCAGGGATCCGGACTGACGAATACAGCTGTACCCTCAACACTTTTGAAGCAGTTTGAAGCATCAAGTTCTAAAAGTTGAAGGAAAATCTGAACAGTAGAGGGTCTGTTGGGAGGTTTGTGTGAACCAGGTCTAGAAGTGGTAATTATCCCCCCTACCAGAAGCTAAGTTGTCTCCTAACCCTAAGGGGTATGGCCTGGGTAACGTAGTCTCTAGGGCTCTAATCTTGGTTAGAACTGCACAAAGAATGTGTGAGAGAAATTTGGGGAAGTTGAAGGAGAGGGTGACAGTGTGGAGAGAGGCTGTGGAGAAATGATTACTGCTCCCGCTGGGGACTGAAGGCAGGACAGGGCCTCTGTTCTATTATCTAAAAGGCAGACTGAACCCTTAGATGCTGATTTGGAAGCTGCTGGGTGGTAAATCCCGTGACCCCAGTCACAGGAGCAGACCAGATCTGAGAAGGTGAGGAGTTTTAGGAATAATCTGCCAGGCAGGAATGAGATCTCTAGGGTGAAAGAGGAGCTGCAAGCCCAGTGAAAGAGGATGTGTAACAAGCAGTGGCTGTGAGTGCATGAATTTGAGACCGCCTCGCTATGTTGGCCTGACTGGCACGAAGCTTACTATGTAGACCAAGCTGGCCTCCAACTCACGAAGAATCCTGCTTCTGGGATTGAAGCCATGCACCACTGTACCTGCCTGGTGAACCTTTATAATGTGCTTAATTGGTAAGATAATCATGGAAGGAAGATCTCTTCTTACGCAAATTCCCAAAATTTGGGTTCAAATTTTGTACTAGAAATCTGGACATGTGATATTTACTGGCCGACATGACTGAGGTTCTTCCTCATTTTTCACCTTTGTCTACTCCCATGATTTTATACTAGGTAGTTTCCTAAACTACCCCAAACGTTTTTTTCCCCATGGGAAATAGAAAGTGAGTGTGACTAACTGTACTTTTTTGTGACTTTTGACTTCCTGGTGGCAGGGTTATCTCTGGGAGTTTCAGTGAGTTTCTCCTGCCTTACATTCCTCTCTCCACCTAGCCACAGCACTTGGTCTCCACCTCCCTAGTGCTGGGACCACCTTTGAGCTGTTTCTCTTTAGAGACATTCGTCCTTGTTTGGGTCAGGGTAGCCTTGAACTAACAGAGATTAAAGCGGGATTAAAGGTGTGTGCCACCACTCCCTGGCCTGCAGCGGCTGAGCTCTGCACTCTGATCTTCAGGCAAGCTTTATTTGTTGAAACAAACAAAAACGTCACCACGCTGTCTTTAACTTCAGACCTGTGCCCAGGAGGCTGTGTGCCTGGTGATCGAGAGCTAGTCACCTTGTTTGAACCCAGCTATGCTCTTTGCTGGCCAGTATTTGGCAAGTGGCTTTATCAGTTTCCTCAACGATGCTGAGATTATTACCTCACAGGCTCATTGAGGACTGAATGAGTTAACTCATGAGACAGTTAGGCAGCCCCTGTTGCATAGAAAATGCTCAGCAAGCTGTAATTGTCATATTGCAGTTATTTGGTATATTTGGCATTGGCATTACCAATTTATTTTCCCTTCTCTCCTCTTGTCAGCTTTTCCCTAACCCTCTGAGTATTTGGCTTGTTTGTTTTGTGCCTTTCAGGGGCCTCTCCTGGTTACTCCTCAGTTCTCTCCCCACTCCAGACTCTGCAGTGTCCTTTTCCTTTTGGGCCACTGTTTTCCTACTACAGCTGATCTCGGTTCACACTCCATATTTGAGTTCTTTTTTATTGCATTCACTAGGTGGGGGATAGGAGTCAAGGTTGACTTTGTGGTTTTTGATCTTCAGGAGAGCTTGTAGGAAAAAAAGGGTTTGGGAATGGATCAACAGTTTGGCATTCTCTCAAGATGTTTATTACAGATGTAAAATAAGGTATAGAAGATGCTGCTTTGCCTGGCTTTTCAGGTGACCCACATAGTCATTTGGAGATTTGTCCCTGAGTTCTTAGGGTGGAGTACCAGTGCCTGATTGATCAGTATGGAGGAGGGGAGTTGCAAGAGGACTGGACCCAGGAGTGTGTGTCTACGTGTACACATACCTGAAAGCATGAGTCACTCTGCTTAGTGTTTAAAGAAAGATCTACTTTTATTATTTTTAATTATGTGTCTGTGTGGGGGTAGAATGGAGGGAGTGGTGTACATAAGTGCAGGTGCCTTCGAAGGCCAGAGGAGTCAGTGAGACACCAGCCATGGGTGCTGGGAATTGACTGCAGGACCTCTGGGTGAGCAGTATAGTGTTCTTAACTCTACCCCCTGCTCAGTTTTTTCTTTTCTTTTGTTTTTTCTCGTGTGTGTGTGTGTGTGTGTGTGTGTGTGTGTGTGTGTGTGTGTGTGTGTGAGAGAGAGAGAGAGAGAGAGAGAGAGAGAGAGAGAGAGAGAGAGAGGGTCTCTCTCCCTGACTATCCTGGGACTCACTGTGTAGCCTAGGCTGGCCTTGACTCACAGAAATCTGTCTGCCTCTGCCTCCTGAGTATTGGGATTAAAGGCCCTACCCTTACTCAGGTTTTTTTTTTTTTTTGATTGATTTTTATTGAACTCTATATTTTTCTCTGCTCCACTCTCATCCTCTCCCCTCCCCCCTTTCAACCCTCCCCCAAGGTCCCCATGCTCCCAGTTTACTCAGGAGATCTTTTTATTCTTCCCATGTAGATTAGATCTATGTAAGTCTCTCTTAGTGTCCTCATTGTTGTCTAGGTTCTCTGGGATTGTGAACTGTAGGCTGGTTTTCTTTGCTTAATGTTTAAAAACCACCTATGAGTGAGAACATGTGATAATTGTCTTTCTGCCTTACTCAGGTTTTTAATACAAGTGTAAGTGCTTACTGAGTGGCCAGTCTGCTATGAGACCTTTTGCATGATGGCCCAGATGTTCTCATTACATACTTGCTGAGAAGGGTTGTCTGGGCCCTATACATTGCCCAGTGCCATCTCTTCCCAGTCATGTTTTCATGCATAGCTATTTTTTTCTGCTGCTTATAAGTAGGGTCAGGAAGTATTTGTGAAAACTTGCCATGAGGAATGATTTTACCAGTCTGTAAGTCTGCCATAAGTATCATAGATTGAATGGCCTGACCGTTCTTCTGTCCTCCCTTCCTCTCTTACACTCCTTCCCTTTCCTGCCTCCCCCTCCTTCACAGGGGCTTGTGATGTTGTCCAGCTAGTCTAGAACTTGTGATCCCACTGCCTCAGCTTCTGAGTGTTGGGATTACAAATGTCTGTCGTAATACCTGACAGATCAGGAGGCTTGAGCAGCAACAATTTATTTCTTACAGTTCTGGAGGATGGAATTTTGAGATGAGGTGTTTGGCAGGTTGCTTTCTTCTGAGATTGCTTTTCTTGACTTTCAGATGGCCACCTTCTTCCTGGGGTTCTCATAAGCCTTTCCTCTATGTGGATCTTTGCTCTAGCCTCCTTCTTATTAAAGGACATCAGTCATGTTGGATTGGAACCACTCTAATGACCTTATTTTAACTTAATTACCCCTCTGATGACCCTATCTCCAAAAGCAGTTTGACATCCTAAGGATCCAGAAGTTGGAGCTCTAATAGGGGAATGTGGGGGAGATCAAATTTAGCCCATAACACCATCTCTGCTTCTTTGCAGGAAGAACTGTAGGAATGGTCACAACTTGAAGACTGATCACAACCTGAGTGTGCTGAGAACTCATGGTGTTGACCACCTCAACTATAATGAGCTTTGCCAACTCTTGGTTCAAAATGACCCCTGGCTTTTACCAGAAGTGAGTGCCAGAGGGATGGTGGGGTTGTGGTCTTCTTTGCAAATAACAGTGGAGAAGCCAGATGGTTGAAAGATAGATAACTCAGTGCAGAAGAGAGCTGAGGACACCATTTTTATCAAGAACCATTGCATGGAGGAGACTTAGATTTTAATATCCAGCTCTGCTAATTAAATATACTGGATTTGATATCTAGCTCTGCTGAGTTTGGACCAGCCTTGGCATCTCTTGAAACTTTTCCTTCCCTATCAGTTGACAGTGAGGTTGGCCAGTGCCTGAAGCAAGTGTTTAGCACTGAGCAGAACGAATGGCCCCAGTTGGCTTGTCCCTGAATTGCGGGAATTGGAACTGTAAATTTGGGTATTGGTCTATGGTGATGTCTTCCAGAGCTTCTTGACAGTCACTCAGTACTCTCTCTACTCATTCCTTTTACCCAGGAGAATTTGAACATTAGCTGACATGCACTCTCAGATGGTGTAAACTTATTGCATTATCTCTGTATCATTTGGTGGGTGAGGACTAACAGCACAGATTTATTGGGTAAGGCGCAGGGGAACGTATAGAGAACTTTTAGACTGTGGCAAGGTAGGAATGACATTCATGGCAGGGGAGGAAGGAAGGTGCTGAGTGGGAGACTGACTGTAGCCTGTGTCTGACAGCAGTTCTGCCAGGCTCCCAGGGGCTGCCAGAGGGTTGCTGTGACTCACCAGAAGAGACCTGCCTTTGGCTCTGCTGTGCTCCACTGTCCTGGGCAAGGCCTCAGTGTGAACAGGACACTGGCTTTAAAGGGCGCCTCTGGCCTCGAGTTCTCCAGCAGATCTGAGTAGGGTATTTTCCATGGACGGGGCAGGTTAGATGGGATGTTTGGACACTTACTGGTTTGATCTAACAAATTAGATTGGCATATTTTAATGCAGATATTTCCGTATTAGACAATGTCACCCATTTGAGAAATGGTAGCATATCATTGTGAGTGGCACATAATAAATGTTGACTTTTTATATTTGCCTTTTGAAAATTCATATTGATTTTATTTAGCTAAGCTTTCTGGAATATCCATTTTGGTTTGGCACTGTGATCAGGAGATAAAAGATCCTGCTTTGTCCTTAAAGGAAGCAAATCAAATTGTAGGATAAGAAGGTCACAGAATGATTTCAGGGTGATGTTTGTGATTGTGAGAGTTCACGTTCTGGGCAAAGGTGTTTTCAGGTTGATGAGTCCTGTCCTGAGTGCTGGAAGATAAATGAGCCAGGACGAGGGCAGTCTGGCACCCCTGATGTGCTGGCATTGCTGGACACTTCCTTGTTTTCCTGTCTAGTAATCACAACAACTCTGCCACATTGAAATCCTACCCGTTTTAGAGATTTAAACATTGGAGTCTCAGCTGATGAGTGGCTTGTGCACGGCAGCTGTCAGAATTGATGTCTAGCTTTTCCCATGGGTGGAATCCTTGAAGGAAAACTGAGTCCTGCTTCTGAAGCCCTCAAGGGATTTTCTACAGCTTGTGAGACTTAGTGCCTAGGAGTCAAGTGGGGGCCAGTTTCCATGTTGAAGTACTTGAAATGTAGAAAAGGAGCAGCGGATTGGGGGCAAGCTGCAAGTCTGCAGTTGTGCATGGTGGTGCGTGTTTTGTGATCTTGGTTGGTGAACAGGAGGACTAGGACTCCTGTAGCATGAGGCCAGTCTGGGTATGGGTGACCTTGTATCAATAAACCAGAAAAAGGCTGAGGTTTGCCAGCAACCCAGCTGAACACAGCAGATACAGGGACTAGCTGTGTGACTGGGGCCAGCTGATGAAATTTTAATAAAATTTATTAAATTTGTTAGGAGTGGGGCATAAACACACATGTGTACAAGGGTACGTATGAGTGTGCCACAGTCAAAGGTCAGAGGACAACTCTATGGAGTTGTTCTTCCTTCTTACCTTAATGTTGACTCTGGTGTTTGAGTCAGGACCTCAGGCCTGAGCAGCCGGTGCTTGTACCTGTTGGACCTGGCTGTTGAGCTTTGGAGTTTGCAAGTTCCATTGAAAAATGAAGTTGTTTTTTTTTTTTAAACTTTTGCTTTTGGGGGCCTGCCACTCAGCTCCCAAATAAATCACACCTGAAGGGTTAGTCTTAATTATGAATGCCTAACCTCAGCTTGGCTTGGTTTTGTTTTTGGTTTTTCAAGACAGGGTTTCTCTGTGGTTTTGGAGCCTGTCCTGGAACTAGCTCTTGTAGACCAGGCTGGTCTCGAACTCACAGAGATCCGCCTGCCTCTGCCTCCCAAGTGCTGGGATTAAAGGCGCGAGCCACCACCGCCCAGCAGCTTGGCTTGTTTTATCCAGCTTTCCTTAATTTAAATTATCCCGATTACCTTTTGCCTCTGGGATTTTTTTTTCTTTTCTTACTTCTGTATATCTTATTCTGTGACTGGCTGGGTGGCTGGCCCCTAGAATCTTCCTTGTTCTCTTTTGCTCCTTCTTCCTCCATTTCTCAGATTTCTCCTCCTATTTATTCTCTCCGCCTGCCAGCCCTGCCTATCCCTTTCTCCTGCCTCGCTATTGGCTGTTCAGCTTTTTATTAGACTGTCAGCTGTTTTAGGCAGGCACAGCAACACATCTTCACAGAGTTAAACAAATGCAACACACCTTAAAATAATTTTCCACAACAATGAGGCAGTGGTATTTGGCTTTTTCTGAGATACATTAGCCCTTATAACCTCTCTGACTTTGAACTTAGAAAGGAAAATTGGGAGAAATGAACTAGTAAGAGATACTTGGTGTGGTGAGGCTGTTGGGGGGTAAGGGTGGGTAGGAGACTGCCACTGCTCCTGTTCCTTTGAAGTTGCATGGGTCTTCCTAGGGGAGGGTTTTGTTCGGAGGGTATTTTATTTTAGGGAGCATTTTGGTATCCATGTCTTAAGTGAAAGGTGACCTCTCTGGCCCATGTGAATGGTGAAATAGTACATTGGCTCTGAGGCCCCTTCTCCCCATGGCATGGCTATTGAGGAGATGTGCTGTGTAAAGTGTTCATGGGATGATGTCTTTTATGCTCTTTGTCAACAGATCTGCCTACATTACAACAAAGGCGATGGACCCTTCGGCTCTTGCTCATTTCAAAAGCAATGCATTAAGCTCCACATCTGCCAGTACTACTTACAGGGAGAGTGCAAGTTTGGCGCTGGCTGTAAGAGGTCCCACGAGATCACTAACTCTGAAAATCTGCAGAGATTGGAGAAGCTGGGTATAAGTTCTGACATGGTGAGCAGGCTGCTCTCTACTTACCGGAATGCATATGACATCAAGAATACGGGCTCCGCCCTCAGCAAAGTGCCCCCTTCTCCTGTAGGTTCACCGGGAACTTCTGGTAAGGCTGCTGGAGAGTGCTGTGGGCCCTGGGCTTATGACCTGGGTTTTTGGTGGTTAGTAAATACAATATGGCTTTGTGCAATTGTGAACTTTAGTAACAGTCATTCATCTTTCCTAGCTCAGGTTCCGAAGATGAGTTGAAGTCTAGGCTTAGTCAAACAAGGCATTTTAGGTGATGTGAACTGTGGTGGGTACCCTGGAGGCTTTGGGTCTGCACTGAAGTGAGGTCAGCTCCCCTCTGTGCAATTGCCTTCCCACCCTCTGGAGAATTTTTCCTTTTAGTGAGAGACCTAGAGTTGGGATGCTGATTATACAGCACTAGGGCCAACCATTAGGGTGGTATTCTTTATATAGCAGACGAATTCAAGAAGGCATTTGTAAAACTGGCCTTGACCATCTTCCTGCCATGAGTAAGCAGATGTTCCCTCCTTGTTAATTTTTATTTATTTATTTATTTATTTATTGGCCTTATTCCCTAACTTTTTTTGACATCTAGACAGTGCTTGGCCTGTCAACATGAGTGAGTAGGCAGGAGATTTTTTTTTTTTTTTAAAGTGTCTGTCAGGCTTAGTGACAAGTAGATGACTTCTCAGTTGAGATTTTATGATATTTTGCATTCATAGTTGTTTTCTCCTATGTGTGTCTGTGCAGCATGCACTTCTGGTGCCTACAGAGGTCACAGTCAAGATAATGTATTAGAGTCCTTGGAGCTGAATTGGCAGATAGTTGTGAGGTGCTATGTAGATGCTGGGAATTGTACCCAGGTCCTCTGGAAGAGAAACCGATGCTCTCAACTGCTCAGCAATCTTTAGCCTCTAGTAGAATTTTTTTAAAAAATAATTTTTAGTTATTCTTTGCTAATTTTGTAAATGTATACACTTTTCTTAATCATATCTAACCCAAATCCCCTTCCTACTCTTTCCAATACTTTCTCCAAATTTATGTGATTTTTAAAAAGGATTTTATTTCACTTTTATTTATGTGGATGTGTAAGTGCCTGTAGGAGTCAGAAGAGGGCATCAGATCCTCTGAAACTGAATTTGTAGATGGTTTTGAGCCTCTATGTGGGTGCTTTGAACTGAATTCAGGTCCTCTGGAAGAGCAGCAAACATTCCTAACTATGGACCCATTTCTTTAGATCCCTCATGTTATTATCTTAAAAGTTACTTGTTAACATTTATTTGTGTGTGTGTGTGTGCACATGCAAGTTTGTGCTATAGCACACGTGTGTAGGTCAGAAGACAGTTTGTAGAAATCTTTCTCTCCTTGTGGGTCCCAGGGATCAAACTTGGCAGCAAGTTGTCTTACCACTGAATTTCATTAGTGCAACCTGCATGCTTGTTGACATGGGGTCATCCATCTGAATTAACAACCTACCACTGGCTGTACCACCAAAGAAAGATGACTTTCCCTTTCCAAAGCAGTAATTAGTTGCCAGTAGCTCATGACTAGGAGTGGAGCCTCATAAGCCCCTCTCACATTCATAATGGAATGTTGACTGGCTTAATCTTGTGCAGGTAAACCATAGCTGCTGTGAATGCCTGCGTGCAGTGGCCATCCTTTGTCTAGAAGACAGCGTTTTGTAGTACTTTCCCATCCTCCAGCTCTCTTCTTTCTGTCCCTCCTTTTGATATGTTCCCTTGTACTTGAGGGGCGTTGATACAAATGTTTTATATAAGGCTAAACACTTAATAGTCACTTATTTTTGGCACTTTGACCAGTTATAATTCTATATTGGTTGCTGCTCATTGCAAAAAGAATCTTCTATAACCAAGGTTGAAAGCAGCACTAATATATGGGTATAAAATAAATATTTAAAAGGTGGTTTGAGCCAGGCGGTGGTGGCGCACGCCTTTAATC
>NW_004949102.1:15814209-15814934 GCF_000317375.1 Microtus ochrogaster | reverse complement strand
GTGGTTTGACAGCATGTTAATTGACCAGAACAACAGTAGTAGGTTGTCTAATGCCTGTGACCTTTCCAGCCATGGACTTTTGGTTGGTTTATAGTACCAAGCATGAATTTCCTCCTATAGAGCAAGCCAAAATCCAACCAGAAGCAGTTGGTTGCCCCTGATATGTCTATACCAGTAGTTATATCTTGCCTGGCAGAATGTAGCCTGCAGAATCCACTCACTACTGGGTATTCTACTGATGACTTTTCTCCTCCAGTGGCCTGCCTTTGCCTTCTACCACTGTGAAAGTTAGCCAGCAGGGAGGATGTTTTTGGGTTAGTTTCAGTTTGATTTCTGTTTTCCAAAGTATGTTGTGTCTTCACTGTCTACTTAATGCTGAGCAGCCAAGAACAATAACCTGTGTTGTTAGGGGGTTCCTCTGGAGCCTCCCTGACCAATGATGACTCTTAGACAGGTATCCCATGCCTGGGACTAAGATTTTTATTTAGTAACTCAGATGTTCGGGGGAAAAAGACTTGTCCATCCATGCAGTGGACCTCTATTCAAATTCCTTTTTAAAAAATTACATATTTAATTAAAATTACTTTATAAAGCAGTGTGTTTCTATAAGCCTTTCTCAGTAGAGCCTTAGTTTCAGTTAATGCACTCCACCCTATGGGTGGTGGTGGTGCACGTCTTTAATCTCAGCACTCGGGAGGCAGAGGCAGGCAGATCTCCTTGAGTTC
>NW_004949102.1:15811754-15813404 GCF_000317375.1 Microtus ochrogaster | reverse complement strand
ACCACCGCCCGGCCTGAGTTAGCCTTTTATAAACATGAGAATAGGCTTCCTCCACAGAGCACACCTTTTATCCACCCACTCATTTAGAGGTTGAGAGAGAAACCGTGTTTTGATAGAACTTTTCCAAGAGTGCCAGCAAACATGCTGGCCACTGTAATCTTATCTGATTGTCATAGTTAAAAATTATTCTTGCTGCCTCTAGCTTTCCTTTGTATTTTCTTCTGTCTGTGAGCGTGCGTGCGTGCGTGTGTGTGTGCGTGTGTGTGTGTGTGTGTGTGTGTGTGTCAACCTCAGGTGATACGCCTCAGGTGCTGCCCATCTTAGTTTTTTTGAGACAGAATCTCTCATTGTCCTAGCCCTCACCAGATAGACTAGGCTGGCTGGCCAGTGAGCCCCAAGGGATCTCTTTGTCTATCTCTACCTCCCCTGGGACTGTAGGCACGCTCAACATGCCCAGCTTCAAGGTGTGTGTGTGTGTGTGTGTGTGTGTGTGTGTGTGTGTTTTCTTGAGGCAAGTCTCTATGTAGACCAGGCTTGTCTTGAACTCAACAGAGATCCACCTGCCTTCCCCTCCCAAATGCTTTGACTAAAGGCATGTATCACCATATCTGTGCACCACTTGAGTGCTTGGTTCCCACAGACCAAAAGATGATGTCAGATCTCTTGAACTGGAGTCACAGACAATTAAGGGAGACCATGTGAATACTGAAAAGTGAATATGGGTCCTCTGGAAGAACAGCCAGTGCCCTTAACTGCTGAGCCATCTCTCCAGACCCACTCAGATTTTTAAAAATGTGGGTTTTGGGGGCTGGAGAGATGGCTCAGTGGTTAAGAGCACTGTCTGCTCTTCCAGAGGTCCTGAGTTCAATTCCCAGCAACCACATGGTGGCTCCAAACCATCTGTAAAGAGATCTGGTGCCCTCCTCTGGCGTGTGGGTATAAATGGAGGAAGAAAGTTGTGTATATATAATAAATAAATCTTTAAAATAAATAAATAAATAAATAAATAAATAAATAAATAAATAAATAAATAAAAATGTGGGTTTTGGGTGACAGAACTCTGGTCCTCAAGCCTGAAGGGCAAGCACTTACTGTCATACCAGTCTCTTCAGTTTGTTTGTTGTTTTTTTAATACTCAGATATATAGAGGTTTCACTGTAGCTAATGTTTAGAGCATCATCTGGATTATAACTATTAAAAATGAGGGAAGGACCCACTTCTCAGTGACCTAGGTCTTACAAACAGTTACTTCTTTGGAGAGAGAAGAACTTCAGAGCCTCTCAGGTGTAGGTTTTGAGGCCCAGCCTGTGGAATATTTGGGAGTTTACAAAATGAAAAGGAAAGATGCCGATAACAAAGCGACAGGTGATAGGATAGTAAATGAGGAAAAGCTGTCAAGGAGTTTTCTATTCTTACTTGTGTTAAGTGGATGGGATAAATGTAATAGGTAAAGACCCTTTGGTGTGGTAATGAGAAATGTACACTTTGAAAGAACTTAGCAGCCGGGCGATGGTGGCGCATGCCTTTAATCCCAGCACTTGGGAGGCAGAGATAGGCGGATCACTGTGAGTTCGAGACCAGCCTGGTCTACAGAGCTAGTTCCAGGACAGGCTCCAAAGCCACAGAGAAACCCTGTCTCGAAAAACCAAA
>NW_004949102.1:15801977-15811654 GCF_000317375.1 Microtus ochrogaster | reverse complement strand
AAAAAAAAAAAAAAAGAAAGAAAGAACTTAGCATGCCTGTCTTAAAGAGCTTATAAATAAACTAAAATTAAGAATATTGTATTTGAAGATGAAAACTTTCCATATATTACCTTTTTTATTGTTACTACCCAGTTCTAAAGACTTCATTGACAAGTATTTACTATAGAAACTAAATATAATTTTTAAAATGCCCTTCCATTTTTCCTTTCCTAGTGACTTGGATGGACAGTTGCAAAAAAAATACCCCTCTGTAATGTTCTGGGTTTAGTAAAAAGCTGTATGACTGAGTGTTCTGGGACTCACCGTAAAAGTCAGGTGCCTACCTGTGTGGTCAGGGTACTTTTATCCTTTAAGGGTAGGTTCTGTCAGTTTGCCTAGACCACTTTGGTAGTGTGTGGAGAGATGAACAGATTCTTTCTTTTTGCCATGCAGTACTGTAATCCTACATGAAAAGCATCAATGGACGCTGACCTATTTTGTATTTTTTCTTTGTAGAAAGAAAAGAGAGTTCAGGTTCTGTGTCACCAGGCACTCCTAGTCAGGAGGAGAGTGATCAGATTTGCTTGTACCACATTCGGAAGAGTTGTAGCTTTCAAGGTAAGTTAGAGGCTGTTCTCCCCTCGCATGGGAGGGAGACTGCTTCTCATTCTGGAACTGCTTTGAGGCACCCCTAAAGAGAGGAGGGGTCTTGCCAAACTAGTTCTGAATCTGTCCTGTTGAGAATGGAAGGAATTATTTGAATTTTTGAAAATGAAGCTGTAGATAAGCTTTTGGAAATATAGCAATCTGGGTCTGAACCAGGTGAGTGTCAAGTGACCATAGAACTTCCAGAAATAGGGCTACTAATCTAGTGGAAGCTAAAATAATTACTACTTCTCAAGGGTGACAGTAGGCCTAGGGGAGTCTCAGAAACTCGGAAGACCGCAGTGAAGAGGAGGAAGTACTTGTGTTAGCACTTGGGGGATTGCTCAGGGCTTCATATCAGGCCAGTGGTCCCTGCTTGGAACCTTTGCCTACCCTTTAGCACAAACAGTAATTCTTATGTGGGTCAGTGTTTTCACAAAAGCTTTGTATTCACTGACAGCTTAGCCTTTGACTGAAGATTCTTTCTCAGCTTCTGTGACTGTAGCCACCAAAATGTTTTGTTCCATTTTTAGTCTTTAGATGTCACACAAGCAGTTCATGAATATTTTCACTTTGTGAAGGGGTTAGAGAATACAGGCAGAACAGAAAGCCCTTCATCCTTTCCTCATGGTCAACACTTGGTGGATGTTGTGCCACTTGTTTTACATACTTTATTTCAAATTGAATTTTATTTATTTATTTTATGTGGATGGGGTGGTTTGCTTGCATGTACGTCTTTGCACCTAGTTTTTGCCTGGTGCCCAAGGAGGCCAGAAAAGGACATCTGATTCCTTAGAACTGGAGTTACAGAAGGTTTTGAGCCACCATATCAGTGCTGGGAATTAAACCTGGGTCCTCTAGAAGAGCAACCACTGAACCATCTCTATAGCCCCTTCATTCTTGTTTTTAAAAGATTTATTTATTTTTAGCTTTCCTCTCTCTTTCTTTAGATTTTATTCTGCTTGCTTTGTACTTTAAGGGTTCTTAAATGATCCTGTTTTATTTGTAGTACTTTTCATTGTGTCCAAGTACTTTTTACCTTTACCTTTCTCCTGTTGTCCCAAGAGATACAGGGAGGGAGGGGAGGTGAATGTGGGTGCTTTGCTTTCCAAATTGATTCCGTTTATGTAACTCACCTGGGAAGCCTAGAGCCTGGATTGCCGTGAGTTGGAGAACATTAGAAGAGAAACAAGAAAGCTGATAAATAGGGTGGAGGACTAGGGAAGATAGCCATGGAAGGGTTGCTTTCTGTTCCTACTGCTGTGACAAAATTCTCGCCAGCTGCTGTGGTCGAGGTGGCCTCTCCATCCGCCTGTGAGAATCCTGGCCTGTCCATCCAGTTCCAAGCTTGCTGTTAGCCACAGCCCTGGGTTCCTGGATCCTTTCTGAGACCTCAGTTTAGTGGGCACGAGGGAGTTACTGTTCGCTAGGAAGTGTTTTCTTCAGGGAGTTTTTCTTTGGGCCACCCAAGATTTGCCTGTACTTGGAGCTTATCAACATAACATTTCAACACTTGGGTGCTTTCTGCTCACTTCTTATCATTTCCTTTAGTGCCCTCAAGGAAGGAATAGGAACTCTGATTTGGCCACAGCCTCTGTACCATAACTTCAGCCTGGCCCAGTGCTTCATTATGAGAATCCAGTAGATCTCTGAGCCTAGAATGAGCCATATAAGGCCAGACTCTGTACAAGTCAGGGAGCTGCAAGGCCCCAAGGTGTCCATGCCCTGCCTTGTTGAATTTACGAGATTTCCTTGCCTGGACACCCCCAGCTTGTTTTCTGAGGCCCCTTGACCTAGTGCTCCTTTTTGCTTTGCAAAAACTACTGGCCCGCCAGGCGTTGGTGGCGCACGCCTTTAATCCCAGCACTTGGGAGGCAGAGGCAGGCGGATCTCTGTGAGTTCGAGACCAGCCTGGTCTACAAGAGCTAGTTCCAGGACAGGCTCCAAAACCACAGAGAAACCCTGTCTCGAAAAAACCAAAAAAAAAAAACAAACCAAAAAACTACTGGCCTGTTCTTTGACAAGCCCTAGCAATGTCAACATGTTCCTCTGTGGCACTCCCCCACTTTTTATAGAATCTTGGAAAGATCTGACATTGAGAAAGAATGTACAGATTTTAGGAAATTTTAATTTTTTAAGTGTTAAATTAGCTTAAATTCATTATTTTAAACTACAAATTAAAATGGATTAGCTGCAGTTAATAAGAAATGAATCTTAATCACCTTTTCCTTAGCAGCCAGGTAGGTCCTCTAAGAACAAATGATGGTTTCCTGGTGCTTGGGTGTCTGTCTAGAAAGATGTTACACAGGTACTGGTGTGCATGTCTCTATACTAAGTGCATGTGTATATTCGGTTTGTTCTTATATAGCACTAGCACACTTGGACCTTCCTTGTTTCACTTACCCCGCTGCTTACTTTTGAAGACTATATAATAAATACATGCGTAATACTCAATTAGAAGCATGCAAAATGTTGGAAGTCTTTTCTCATTCCTCTACAAGAAATATTGCATATGTATAGTTAGAATACTACTAATCTCTCTGTCTCCTAATTTGTATATAGAAACATTCTGCACCTGGATGAGTATCTTTCTAATAGTTTACTTCTTGGCTATATCTCCATGTCAGAATGCAGTGAACTGCCTTAGGCCTTTTTTCCTTTCCAGTACCCCCCCCCCACACACACACCATCTCTGTACAGATGCATCAGAAACTCACAGAGCTTTTGAAAGGAAGTGTCAGAGCCAGCCAGCCAGCATAAGCCAAGATGAAGCCGCATGCATGCTTGAAATGGAGGGCAGTGAGCCCTGTGGCACTTAGAAGACAGGAAAATAGAGGGGAGGACATGGATACTGTTGGACAGAGTAATACATGTGAAGACATGGGTGGGGTGAGTCTCTTAGCAGATACCCAGAGGATATCTCAAACCACCTTCAGTGGGATGTGTGAGGTTGAATGGATTCATCTCTTTCCCCTCCTTCCCTCCTTTCCTCCTTCTCTTCCTTCCTCTTAGGAATTGAACCTAAGGTTTTTGTCTAATACAGTTCTTTGTCGCTGAACTGTATTTCCAACCCCGTTTTTACTTTGAACTCCTGCCTCAGCCTCCCAAGTAGCTAAGATTATAGGCCTCAGCCATCAAGCTAGATTCTGGGATGGATTCTAAAATCTGGAATCTGACATTCTAGACTAACACATTTTTTATTTAAAACATCATTGTAATGTTCCATTTAAAGGGAAGACACACTTAGTAAGAACCATAGTATGTAAATGTCCAGGTAGAACTGCACTAACAAAACCCAACTTCCTCATAACTTCCCAGAATGTTCTCAGGTCAGTGATCAGGACCACTCCCATTGACAATTGAAGGGTGGGGACACAGTGTTTATTAGGGTATCTTACTACTTTGTTTCTGTTTTAGATAAGTGCTATCGAGTTCATTTTCATTTGCCGTATCGGTGGCAGTTCTTGGATGGAGGCAAATGGAAGGATTTGTACAACATGGAGCTTATTGAAGAGGCATATAGTAATCCCAGTAAAGAGAGGTAGGAGAATGAAAACGTTACCCTCATCCAGACTTTGTGCCCAGCGTGTGTTCGCAGCATAAGGGATTTAGTTAAACAATAGTATGAACATGCATGCGTATGTGTGCACGCAGATGCACACGCACCATCATGTAAGTTTGATCTGGAGATGGAAGCCTGAGTTTATACTGGCTTGTCTGTTCTCCTACTTTCCTCCATTTAGGAAGGAGCCATGAGAAAAGAGGTGGTACCAAGACCAGGTAACTTCACTTACTTGCTGCTAGGATTGATCACAGAAACAGTTACTTATTATTGCAGATAATCCAGATGATAAAATCTTTTCTGGAAAGTCACAGCTAAACTGTTTAACCTGAATGTTTTAAGTTTTTTTTTTTTTTTTTAGCATTTCACTCAGCCAATCATAGTGAAAACAGAAGTCTCAGATAGCCTTCTTTTAAATATTTAACCTTAGCTTGTGTTAGAACGACGTGCTGCAATATGTTGCTAAAAAGATAATTTAAAAAATCTTATTTTGGGCGTGGGCTGGGGAGGTGGCCGAGTAGGTAAGCAAGCATATGTTTCTCTGGCAGAGCCCTGCCTCGGTTCCTGAACCCACTTGGTGACTAAGAACTGTCTTGCAGAGGGTCCGATGCCCTCTTCTGGTCTCCTCAGACACTGCACTATGTGGTGAATACATGTAGACAAAATATTGCACCCAAGAAATAAAAATAAATAAACCTTTATTAAAAGAAAAAAAGGGTTTGGAATTTATTTCATTATTGTTTATATCTATGTGTGTCTGTGTGTCTGTGTGTGCATGTGAGTGCCTGCAGACGTCACAAAAGAGTATTATTGACTCCCCTGGCACTAGAGTTACAGGCAGTTGTGAGCTACCCACTATGGGTACTGGGAGCCAAACCCTCATCCTCTGTTAAAGCAGTAAGTGCTTTTAACTGCTGAGCCTCCTAAAAAGAGGATTTGAATGTCTAAAACGATTTTGAACTTAGAGTGCATATGTGCAAATTGCTATTGACTAAAATTGTGAAGCAAATTATTCTCCTTAGGAAGATTAAATAGCTCACATACCACCCATAATCTTTCTACTTGAAGAAAATTTTAGACAGTGTTGTGCATAAATATTTTAAGTATACATCTCAGTGACTTTTGACAAATATATTTGCTTTTGTAGCCAGTAGTCTGATTGAGATACAGTATCTCATCACTCTAGAAGGTTCTTCATTCAGCTCACTTTCCCAAGCTGTCTTCACTGACTTCTTTCACCGTAGATTAGTTTTGTTAGTTCTTGGACCTAAAAGTTGAACGGTTTGCTGTGTGCTGAAATGCCTGGAGTCTAACAGCATTGTGGTTTCTTTTCTTTTCCTTTTTGAGGCAGGATCTCATTTTTCAGCATAGGCTGCTCATAAACTGTCAGTCTGGCCAACACCTCCCAAGGGCTGGCATTACAGGGTTGTACTTTCACATCAGTTCAATACTTCTGGTATGGGCCAATCTTCTGTGCACCATATGTGTGTTTCTATTGGGAGAATTTCCAAAGGGGTCTTCCGGGAGATCTGCTGTGTTTGTCCTTGGCTTTGTCAGATGATAACAGATTGTCTTCCAGGTGATCATAGTACTTCCCAGTCCCTTAGCAGTATTTAATGATGTGTCTCCCTGATACTGGTACTGTTGACCATTTACATACTAACCAGTCAAGAGTGTAAAATGTTTTCTCAGTTTGTTTAGCCATGATTTCCACGTGTCCATTAGCTGTTAGGGTTCATTTGCTGTGCAGTGTCCATCCTTAATTGCATTTGCGAATAAAGAGAGCCATGTTTTTACCTATCCATTTACTTTTGAAGCAGTCTTTACATTTCTGCATATTAAATGTGAGTTTAAAAAAATTAGCGCTTTTACTCAGCTGATAGTGCCTTTAATGCAGAGAAATATTTATCCACCTTTCCCTTTATGGTTTTGTACTTTATGTATCTTAAGAAATCATTCTAAAAACAAAAAGAAATTCTCCTGAGTTTTCTTCTAAAAGTGAACATTTTAAGTATAACGCTATATTTAAATTTTTTTTTCATTCTTAGGTGAATCACCAGTTTCTTTAATACCTATTTTGAAAAGTTTTAATTAATTTGTTCGTGATTAAAATACTTGCCATAAAATTAAAACTACTGAATATGCTCATTATACAAGCTCATGACTACTCATTTCTGGAAGTTCATTTTTGAAACCACCAGAAGAGAGCCAAATTTGGTAAAATGTTAACACACCTTAGCTCATTTCAGCTCATTTTGATATTTGTTGTCAAATATCATCTTTTCTACATTCGTCTCCAGTGCCTCCTGTGGTGGTCACTGTGTCCGTCTATTTCCGGCCTCTGGTCAGTGCCTGTCTGAATCAGTCCCACACTATCTCTTTTACCTATTGGGGCGTAATACTAAGTTCTGGTATCTGGGAAGACAAAGGCTCCTCTTCCTCCTCCTCGCTACTCTCCTCATCCTCTTCCTCTTGCTGCTGCTTCTGCTTCTGGTTCTTGCTATTTTGGTCTTTAGGAATTTAAAATTTTCATCAGCTTACAGTTAATTCTGCTGTATTTTTTATTTGAAATTCCATGACTGTTGTGAGTTTGGGGAGAATTATGTCTTTATAATTTTTATGCAGACACATGCCCACTTTCTGAGCCTTGGTCTCCTCTAGAATTGCTGCTGGGATCCTGATGAAGTGGTAGACTGAGAGTTCTTTGCTTTATTCTTTATTCTCCTACCTTCTCTTTCATTTGCTTTTCATTTCTTTGCTGCATTTAGGGGAATTCTTCTCAGAGTCCCAGGCTACTAGTTCAGCCTCATATGAGATCCAGTGAGTCCGTCTGTGACTTTAAAATCTATGATATTATATTACTTATTCAAATGTTTTCATCAAGATTACCTGACCAATTTTTTTAGTCTTATAATCCTAACTTAGGCTTTTGATAACTAGCTAAAAAGAACCACTTTACACGTATTTGTATCTTAGAATGCTAGTTGATAGCCTCAGTAGTCTGATTCTGTTTGTTGTCAGCTACATTTTCTCATGGAGTCTTTTCCCACATGTGTTGTTTGATTTGATTTTGAGATATGTTTGATGAAACTTTATTTGTGGCAATTTTTGTGAGGTGAGTTCCTCCAAGAAATTGACGTTTGCTTTTCTGGAAACCAATATCTTTACAGCTAATTCCGATAAAGAAGTATGCAACAGTCTAAAACTTGTGTGAGGCTTGACTGGTTGAGAGTCCTGAGGGGGTTTTCCTCTTCTCTCCAAAGCCAATGTGCATACAGCTGAGTGTCCTTCCTGACTGCCTTAGCATGGCATGTTCCTGGGACCTAGCTATACAGAAGTCTGTCTATCTTCTCTCCTCTGTCCTTCCTTCTAGCACACCCATCTTTCTTTTGTCCAGATGGACTCTCAAGTAACCCAGGCTGACCTCAAACTCTGTGTAGCCGAGAATGACCTTGAACCTCTGATCCTGTCTAGACCTCCCAAGTACTGGGATTACAGGTGTGTGCTACGCTACCAGGTCTGGCTAGAAGTATGTCTTCTGAGTTCAGTCTGTGGAATAGATCTGTAATCCCATCTAGTTGGGAAGGTGAGGCAGGAGGATCACAAGTTCAGGACCTGCCTGGGCAACTTAATGACTGCTTCAAAATGAAGAGAGACCTGGGGTATAGCTCAATTGAGGAATGCTGTGAAATTCCCAGTTCAGTATCTAAAGGGGGAAAAAAATCTCTCCTTAGATGTGGCCTCCTTTCTTCCCCGGATTTTGCATTCACATGTGTCCCCCACCTCCTTGCCTTAGCTGCTAAAAATATGTCATTAGTCATTGACCCTGTCCTCACTCCCCTTGGTCTTGGAGCAGTATCACGTTTAGAAAGGAGCCTGGACTGGTGGCTAGCCATGTAGGCTGTGCGGCCAGACTATCTCCTTCATCCCGTGTCTGCTGGCTGTTGTTGCTCAGATGTGTTTCTTAGCTCTCATGGGCTTTTGTTTTTCCATTTGTTGCATGGAGATACTAGCCTCATCCCATAGGACTGTAAAGATTGACTATGCTATACATAAATTATTTTATGCATGGGTTGGCAAATGCTCAGTATAGGCTAACTGTTGTTGCTTCTGTTTTCTAAGGATTTCTCTTCTTTTTTTTTTTTTAACAGCTTAGTAATACATTTTATTTTTGTAGTCTTGGAGATCAAACTGGTTCATGCTAGGCCAATGCTCTGCCCTAGCCACATCTCCAGTCTTAATTATTTTGAAGAAGAGTCAGCATTTTCTGAATTTTACAGTGAAAGGATTTTCATGATAACCCGTCTTCTGTATCATCCTGATTTTCACAGAGCAGAGGTGACAATCTTGTAAAGCAGGTTTCCCTGCCGCTGGAAACATTTCTACAACTGTACAACATATTTACTATTTGCACATCTATATTCTCATAGGTGGAAGCAGAATCACCTGTGTTGTTTAATTGGTGAAATTTTAATCTGCTCTTCATTTTCTTTTCCAGGATAGTGTACACAGAGTCAGCTGCTGGCTTACGCTTGGTTAACTTAGACTTTGATTCCATGAAGTTTGGTAGTACTGTGGCTCGCAGGCTCTCCACCGCTTCTTCAGTCACCAAACCCCCGCATTTCATTCTCACTACTGACTGGGTTTGGTACTGGATGGATGAGTTTGGTTCTTGGCAGGAATATGGAAGACAAGTAA
Organism: Microtus ochrogaster; assembly: GCF_000317375.1. Classification (NCBI taxonomy): domain Eukaryota; kingdom Metazoa; phylum Chordata; class Mammalia; order Rodentia; family Cricetidae; genus Microtus; species Microtus ochrogaster. The sequence continues at coordinate 15,802,770 of NW_004949102.1, read as the reverse complement.
GTGTGATAATAAAAAGGGATGGCAATTTTGTATAAGATGAAGCATCCACTCTAAACAGAAGCACAAAGATGCCAGGGAGTGTACTTGGTAGACCTGGATGACAGTGCATCTTTACAGTCCTGTCTTGAATGATTAGATATCTTAGCTCATGAGAATTGAATGTTAAATAACTGTCATGATGTCAGCTTTCTTCATTGATTTTTGTTAGTTAACAGAAAACTCTGGAGCTAGTGCCTAAACTGTAGTATAAAGTTGAAGGCTTTCAAATTGCTTTTTTTGCCTGTTTCTGCAATTTCAGAAGATAGCAGTGTATGAGAATATGATTTATATCAGCAATTGACTTGGAACCCAAATCAGGTAACTCACTGTCAATTATATGAAGATGTCAACAAAGGCTGGGATCAAAAGATCTGGGGACTTTACAGAAATGAAGTTATGTGGAGAGAGTCATTTATGTAGAAATCCTTTTCCACAGTGAAAATTATCTTGGGGACCTGATGGTACTTGCACTCCCTGACCTTGGAGGTTGCGTTGAGGCTTGGGTTTCTTGTTCTTAACTATATGTAGAATGCCCTTCTCTGATCCCATTTTTATGTAAACTCCACAAGGACAGAACATTTCTCTTTTACCATGGGTGCATCTTCCATGCTTAGAATGATATATTGCGGCTTCTTCAGAAATAGATGGCTACCAAAGGCAACAGTCATTTTTTATTTGATGATCCCTCTGGCTCTGGGGGGAGACAGGGGCAGCCCTGTTGATGTAGCACAAAGAGCCCTGGCTCTGGGGGGGG
>NW_004949102.1:15768484-15801702 GCF_000317375.1 Microtus ochrogaster | reverse complement strand
CTGGCTCTGGGGGGGAGACAGGGGCAGCCCTGTTGATGTAGCACACAGAGCTCTGATGGCACTCATGCAGCAGTAGTCTCTGAGCAGCTTCCCAGACTGCACCGTCAAGTTCAGGGCTGGAGACTTTTCTCCTCCCACCGCCAACACTTTGCTCGTCCGTGTTTTTGTTTACAGTCTGTAAACTTGTTTAGGACAGTTTGGGAATCTCTGGATGTGAACTTCATGTGGATGCCATTGGTGTGCCCACATGCTGCAAGGATATGGAGACATAGGTGGATTTGAGTTCTTGGGGGGTCTCCTTTTATAGTGTTAGCTGTATATCCTCCCTTCATATAATTGTTTTTTTTTCTTTAGGTTTGTTTGGTTTTTTTGTTTTTTTAATTTCCCGTTTCAGACTAGTTTTCTCTTGATTTTCAGAAAAGCTAAGTTTGTTTCTGAGTTTAGAATGTACCCCAAAATTTGATGTCAGAATCAACCAGACCTGCCTTAGAACACATGGGAATTTTTCATTCCTTCAAATCTTACTAGTCACTTTCCAAGTGCTGCTAATCTTGGGCTTCCTCAGCTTAACCACTGGTTTCTCCAGATACAGCCAAAGTCCCTCGCTTTTACTTTCTGTTTGGCTGCCTTCATTCTCTTCCTGTGATAACCTGTGTTAAGGGGCTTTTCACCTTAAGGTTTGGGGATGGGACTTGAGTTATATGTCTGACTCTGTTTCCTCTCTGCTGATTCTTTCCTTCATTTCCTGTTTTATCTTTTTTTCCCTTCACTGTCTGGAAGTGATTTTTATACCACCTCCTCATTCTTCCAAGTTTTAACCTACTAATTTAGTTTTGAAGGATAATAGATTTAAAAGGAGAAACTAAGCACTACTATGGGACCATAAAATACTTCTTTCCAAAACCATATGCCTACTACCCCTTCTCTGACCACCTTCATAGAGCCAAGCCATTCTTCGGGGTTAGGCCTTGACTCATGCTTGTTTTCCTTCAGGAAACTTTGCTGGATTGTGCCTCAGAAAAGGTCACTCCCAGCAAGTGCCTGTAGCTTCTGTGTCACCCACGTAGACTCGTGGGATATTTGAGCATGATGTATTGAGTTAACTACTTGCTTTTTATTTTCCCTCCTTTTTTGCTGTACTGTTTCTCAAAGGCAGGGACAGATTTTGTTTTATTTATGTTTTGTCCCTAAATTATAGAACTTGTGACTTAGTGAAGAGTACATTTATTTTTATCTTACATATGTGGATGTTTTGTCTGCATGTTTGCCTGTCCATCATATGCATATGGTGCTTGCAGAGGCCAGAAGAGGCCTCGGACACCATTGGAACATGTTACAGACATGTTAGCTGCCGAGTGGGTACTGAGAATTAAACCTGGGTTCTCAGCAATAGCAACACGTTCTCTTAACCACTGAGCCATCCCTACAGAGCCTCAGGTCTTACTTCTTAAAGCTCTACCTCACATCAGAGACTATGCTTTCAGAGCATAAATCCTTGAGAGACAAACCACATCTAAACCATAGCAAAGCCGCAGAATTCAAATTTAGTCCATCCAGTCCCAAATATTATCTAGTAGGTAATTGCAGAGAAAATGAGAATTGAAATAAATAACTGGCGGAAAAAAGATCCTCTAAGAGACCAGAAAATGAGCACAGAAAGGGACTGAAGCCTGACTGGAGGATTGAGGGAATGAGAATAGCTGTAGAGAGGTAGTGTTTCTCGAGCTCACCAGCTAAGTGGCCTAGGTGAATTAGCCGTTGATAGTTTGCCGTCATTTGTATAGCTGTACCATCTAGTCTGAAGAATTTTAAAAATGGCTTGTTTGTTTATCTATGTATTTGTGTGTATGTATATATATGGGTGTGCTCATGACGCTGCATGGATGTGGAGGTCAAAGGTCAAATTGTAGCAGTTTGTTTTCTCCTATTTACATGTTCTAAGGATTGAACTCAGATTATTTGCCTTAGTGGCAAGTACCTTTTCCTGCTAAGTCATCTTGCTGTTCTTTTGCTTTTTTATTGCTTGCATCCTGGTTACCCTACTTAGCAAGACCTATATGTACCATCATCTATTTACAGTAGCTTCAAGAGAGTCATATAACTTCCCTTCCATACCCCCCATCCTGTCACCCCGCTCCCTGGCACCTCCTCTTTCCCTATAACAAGATCATCTGTCCAGAATGGGGGCTGGATTGATCAGCATTTTTGTTCATCACCACAACCTCTTGCCTCCCTGACATCTTTGGATTTCCCCTTACAGGGCACAATGCACCCTGTGACCACCATCAGCAGCAGTGACGTGGAAAAGGCTTACCTGGCAGTCTGTGTCCCAGGGGCTGATTCCCAGGCAGCTACCTTGAAGTTCCAGGCTGGAAAGCACAACTATGAGTTAGACTTCAAAGGTACCCTTTTCTTGTTGAGTGAGTCCTCCCATATTAACCTGGGGGCCTAGCTGGTATAAACAGGGAAAGGAGGGCGTATCTATCCCAAAAGGGAGCCAGACCCATCAACAGATGATACTTACTGCCCTGCACTGTCAAGGAGATATGCTTCAAGGGTTTCAGGAGAGGGAGCTTTTTGGATGTTGAGGGATCGGGCCAGTGAATACAGTGTGGCTGTTCTGTATCTGAAGGTTAACCTCTGGCTCTCCAAGGCCCGCGTGACTCTACTAGGTAGTGTCATCTCATTACTCCTGGCATAGCACCAAAGCTACTGCATTTTCTGTAGGTACTTTCAGCCTTGATGCTCTAGGACACACTAATTAAAAGTTCTGTCCTTTTAGTTAGTGTCTATAAGCTGGAGCTGAGGTGATTTTCTTTTCCCCCATGTATCTTAACAGACAAAAGCAGAGCAGTCACCCATTGGGCCAGTTCTTCAGCGGCTGGTTTGTGAGAATGCTGCAAGTTTTAGTTGTGCAGTCTCCATGCAAACATTCCATCCAGCTCTGCTCAGCTCACTTTACACTCACTAGTCCAGCATGTTAAAGGGAATCAGAGGACCTGCCTTGGTGCAGTGTATCCACACTGTTCTGTATACTCTGTTCTGTGTGGAAAGCAGCAAGGTGCCATGGCAAATTTTCCGAAAACCACTTGGTTGTCTGTTTTCGGCAGTTACTTTTTTTTTTCCTGGAGGAAGTTCAGGAATCATTCATATCCTGAGATCATCTGCATTTATTTTCCAAAAATCTTTTATATCAAGGTAAACTGAGGGGGCAGGTAACACAAACTTCTTAGCATTGTTTCCTAGGTAGCAGGGGAATGAGTAGGCCATGGCCTGTCCATGCCTATTTTGTCATGTAGACTGAGAACACCTCTTCCCCAGTTTACAGTAGAAGGAGCAGAACAACATTAGCACATCCTGACCACTTGTTAGGATGGCATCAGCTTGTTTTACTATCTGAGAGCTAGACGACCACCTCTTGTGTAGAAGGCACCAATTGCGCCTTTAAGTTGTTCAGATTCTCTGACCACCAGAAATGTGGACTTGCATAATTCAGCCCCCACACTTCCCCACTTTTTGTTAATTTTAATAAAGCCCGTGCTTCTGCAACAGGACAGATGATTGCGCCGGTCTTAGGCAGAGACTCCTTCATTTACCCAGACTTACCCGTCTTCAGAACAGGCATTCTAATTATGCGAGTTTCTGTCTTAGGTATCTGGGGAGAAGAAGCTTCAAACCTGTCTCTGACTGCTGACCTCTGTGAAACAAGAGATTAAGGGAGAGAAATACCTTTGGGCTCTGTGTCTCAGAGCCATACTTCATGTCAGGAGAGATCATAATGTTTTATGAATAATCATGCTCCTAAAGGCTATAGTCGCCTAGTTAAAGGGGAGGAGGATCACCTGAGTTGAAAATGTTCTCTTCAGCTGGTCTAGAGCACCTCTTAACAATTTTACACTGTATGAAAACCTAGAACTCTTAACATATGCATTAAATCCATTTACAGTGCATGTCAAACTTTTCTCAATGTCTTATAAGCAGTTACAAACATTATCAGGTCAATACTATAATTCTAGAATGGGAATTAACAAACATTCCACAATTTGACATATCACAATTTCCTTAAATCCATTCTAATCAAAAGACAAGAAAAGTTTTTTTGATGGATGAGAGTCCAATGACATTGTTGCTGTCAGTCAAGCTTAGGCTCTCCCTTTTGTACGTGAAGAGGGCCTTCAGTCACTCCTTATTTTGAGTCTTTCTTCCCCTAAGGGGAAAGTTTAGATCTTAGTTCTCAGGGCCAATATTTTAATCAAAATGAGTTCTGTGTCCCAAAGTTTAAAACAGTCGAATGTTCGGTCTGCATTTCTAGTTTGACTCCAAAGTAAACAGGATTCAGACTGCAGAAAATTGTAGTCATTGCAGTGTGGCTGTGTGGGTCCCAAGCATCAGGAAGCAGCTCAGTGTCCTGTAGTGAGAGCAGAGTCAGTAGGTCCTGCAGATCAGGCACCATGACTCTGACTCCTCGGTGGGGGCATTAGCAGCTACGAAGTCATTGGAACTGTTCAGTTATTTTTGACTTGTGGTTTTATGGCACTTACGGTTTTGTTTAAGGAAGACTCCCTGATGCTCTTGCCCCTCAGCGAAGTTTCTTCTGTTCTCCAGAGGAATGACTTTTACTGGAGGAAACCAGCCAAGAGTGTCCCAAGTTTCAGTCACTGTAATTGATGGCAGTATATAGAAGAGTGCAGGGGGATAGAAAAGGCAGGGCTGTCGTGAAGACCCAGTTTCTGACTGCTGCTAACCACAGTTTGAGTTCTTTTAAATATCTGGAAAATGTCAAACATACCTTTCTAGTTCTCAACTTGGACTTCAGCCCCTGGAGACAGAATAGACTTTCAGTACAAGGATGTAGCTAGAAAGAGCATGCTCATAGTGAACTGACTTGAGGTGATCACAGTTTACCTGTTGCTTGATTTTTTTTTATTATTATTATTTGGTAGATAATAGTATCTATAAAGGAAAAGGATTGAAGTCATTGGCTTTACCTACCCAGTCTTTACTATGTATAATGAAATAGAGTCTCAAACCAAACTCTGCCACTTACACTTACTGATTATGAGGAAGCAAACACTTTCAAAATGTATATACACAGCAGCCCAAATGACCAGCTCTGGTAAGAATTCTTCTCATGAAAGAATAACTCAAAATGATAGCTAAGTTTCCAGAAGCAGAGTAATGACATCCTGTTCCCTGACTGTCAACAGCAGAATTCCCCACAGCAAGCTCATTTAGGGATGTGTCCAGTGTAAATTAAGGAAACAACAAAGTTATTAGGAAAAGGGGTTCTTTTTTTCCCAATGAAAGATTAGAGAAGCTGTCTAACATAGCTTAACCACTCCATATATACCAAGTAGCCATTTTTACTGTTGAAAGGTCATTTAAGATTCATTATATATGGTCATTAAGCCAGTGTGTTCATGAGCAAAGCATCAGTGGATGGTTGAATGATGAGCAACAGAAAGGTTAAGGGAGCTAAGTGAATAGTGGACTCCAGTAGATAATGAGGATAGCTGCAGTGGAAGGGACACGTCCTCAAATTATTACATAGTTTATCTTCAAAAGCAGATAAATTCAGACATCTATAAGCTTTAGTATTAAAATATTCCTAAAATTAAAATAAAAATTGGTTTATATATTTAGATATAAAGTAGCACTTGATAGGGTTTCCTTAATAGGAAATATAACTTCTAAATATTTGTCATTTTCAATGCAAATGTGGATGGATATCTATGCTCTATTCTTGGGATGAACCTGAGATTGAGATTGAGGGTGGGGAGCCGGGCGATGGTGGCGCACGCCTTTAATCCCAGCACTCGGGAGGCAGAGGCAGGAGGATCTCTGTGAGTTCGAGACCAGCCTGGTCTACAAGAGCTAGTTCCAGGACAGGCTCCAAAACCACAGAGAAACCCTGTCTCGAAAAACCAAAAAAAAAAAAAAAAAAAAAGATTGAGGGTGGGTCAAATGTTTTGTTTATTAAGGAGAACATGGATTTGAAAAGATTGATAAATACTGCTGTAGAGTCTGCTTACTCAAATTTAAGAAAAATCATAAGGGCAAAATTATTACCCATAAATTGCATTAACTCAAGATGTGGTAATTTGGTCTCAGGCTTGGCTGGAACTTTACATCTAAGCTGGAAAAAATTGCTAAGCAAAATAATAATTTAAATATTATTGGAAGGAACAATTCAAAAGCATTCATGCATAATTGATATACCAATTACTAATCATTTCTCTATTCATTAAACTCAGTCTCCTAAGGATACCGGTTTTCTTTATTTATGACTATTTGAAGTGTGTAAAATCACATTATTTTTAAAACTGATCTTGGGTTTTACATGTTGGATTATCTGTCCAACCCATTTAATTTATATTTACAGAACATTACTGCTGTGCATACACGTACGAATGTACACACACACACGTGTGTTTTTTTCATTAGGTTGTTTTTTGTTTGTTTTCCAGCCTTTCTGCAGAAAAACCTTGTGTATGGCACTGTCAGAAAGGTTTGCCGCAGACCCAAGTATGTGTCTCCCCAGGATGTCCAAATGAAGCAGTCCTGGTAAGTAGCTTCTGTGAGCTTACTTGGTGTAGCTTTCAGTTGAGGAGTGCTTTGCTGCCAGAAACAAGAGCTTCTCAGATTACATGAAAGGGTACTGACTGGCATGCATGGCTAGCATATTACTGTCATTAAACCTATGGTAAATCGGGCCGTGATGGCACACACCTTTAATCCCTGTACCAGGAAAGCAGAGGCAAGCGATCTCTGTGCGTTTGAGTCCAGTCTGGTCTACAGAGCTAGTTCCAGGACAACCACATCTATACAAAGAAACCCTGTCTCACAAAACAAAACAAAACCCAAACTAGTTGGGAAAGTCTGTGAGCCATAGTGAGATTAGCTTTGTGGGTTTCCTCAAAAAAATCACATAACTGCCTGTTGGGGTGTGCAAACCTGTCTAGATTTGAAGCCAGCCTATTGTTTGTCTTTAAATGTGATAACTGAGTTATGGACCTGAATCTTTAAAAAATGTTTAAGTTGTTGGGTATGTACCATCACACCTTTAATTCTAGCACTCAGGAGGCAAAGGCAGGCAGATCTCTGTGAGTTCAGAGCCAGTTTGGTCTACAAAAGTGAGTTCCAGGATATTCAGGGCTACACAGAGAAACTGTCTTGAAAAGAAAACCAAAACAAAAAACTTCTGGTATAATAGCCATTAGCAAACCAGCTTCGCTTTCACAGTGGGTTTCTTTGTGTCACAGGATGACTGCTAAGAGCATCTAATTGAACCCATAGGCAGCACACAATAGGGGAGAGAGACTTTCTGCAGCTAATGGGAAATTCTTGCTCTGCACTGATCAAATTTTCTTTAAAACAAAAGTAGTTTAGTCTTGGACAGTTGTGATGGGGTTGGAGCTGGCCAAGCCACATAGCTGTGTACTAGAAGATAGCCTAGATAGTGAAGATGTACCAAATTCCCCTTAGAGTCTGTTTGCCATGGCCATGCTGGGACTTTCAGACAACAATACTGTTAGCTGCCTAAGCTTTATTAGCCCAAAAGTGGGTCCCTTTGGTTTTGTTGGTTCTCTGAAGACTTCAGAGGGAAAGTTTATTATGTTTGTAAAACAGAGAGGTCATTTAAAGATCTGGTGTAAGTGAGAGAGGAAATGTGCATTAGCAGTACAAGAAGCAATGCCTTGGGAGTCAGATACAACGAGGTAAGTTCCTGAGAACATGCCCTCCTTTTTCTCTTATAATTAAAGTTTACTTTTGATGAAATGTAAAACATGTACGTGTTTAAAAGTCCAACTCTGTAACACAGTATACTCAGTAGTTTGTGTCTGTGTTATCACTACCCTGCTCCAATTGTGGTAACCATTTTTGTTTGCTTCTAATTGTCCTTTCTGTGTTTTATCTTTGCAAAATAAAATAGTGTGTATATATACACAGGTGCCCGTAAAGACATCTGCCTTCTTCCTATGTAATTGTTCAAATCTGTTCAAATCACTGAAGACTTTTTTTTTATTAAACTTGCCTAATTTTTTTAAAAACATTTATTTTTAATTCATTTTACATTCCAAACAAGGTTCACCCTCCCATCCCTCCTCCCGCTGCCTCCCCCAGCCCACCCCCATCCACTCCTCCCAACAGGTAAGGGCTCCCATGGGGTGTTGACATAGTTCGGCACATTAATTTGGGGCAGGGTCAAGCCCCTCCCCTCTGCATTAAGTCTGAGTACGGCATCTCCTCATAGTCTCTAACAAGCCAGCCCTGGCTGCCCTGGAACTCACTGTTTAATCAGGCTGGCCTCAAACTCACAAAGATCCACCTGCCTCTGCCTCCTGAGTGCTGGGATTAAAGACATGCGCCACCACTGCCCGGCTTTTCTGGATTTCTTGTGTCATCATTCTAATTTAGTTTTTAGGGGACTGTAAGCAGACTTATGCTTAGTATGTGCAATGCAAGGTTCTGGTTTTGATTCTTAACACCACAAAAAAGTAGTTATTTTGATCAAATACAAAATAAGGTACAAATGATTTAAGTCCTACTCTTCAGTGGGCTGTGAGCTGAGTGCTGTGTCCTGTATCCTGCATATACAGAAAAGGTGCCTAGTTCCTTCCTCAACACTTATGACAGTAGCTGGTAACCTAGTAACTATAGCAACAATGGCTGTTTGGACACGAATGAGACATAGCTTAGTCTGTAGGAGCATCATTAATGTAAAATTTGAAACTGCATTTGGATACATTGAGTTTAGTTCCATTTTCAGTTAACATAATCCAGGGCTGGTAAAATGGCCCAGTGGGTAAAGGCATTTGCTGCCAAACTTGACACACACCCAAGTTCAACCCTTGGACCCATGGGTGGTAGGAGAGAAACAAATTTTCTTATGTCTTCCACATGCATACTGTGGCACAAGTGCTTGTGCACGCACACATATGTGCACACATGCATACACACAAATGAAATAAAAAATGTTGACTTTTTAAAAAATATATTTTATTTTCCTCTCTACTAGTTTGGAAGTTGTTCATTGTATTAGAGACAATGTAAGAAACTCTGTGGGTTCTTCACTTAGGCACAAATGAATGGATGTCTTTGTTTTCCTACTGTAAGGACTTCATACTCTCCTCTTGATATTTGTTTGTTTTGTTTTAAGAGACACTTGTTCTTTACTGTGAGGGCTTCATTAAATTACTCACATTTTAATCTTTACTTTTCTTCAAATTCCTTAGATAAGATTTCTAAGGGAAGAGAGATGTGGTTGTTTGTAGTTAGTCTGAAAGAAGCTTTCACTGGGTGTAGACTGTTAGGCTGTAGTTGCTTTACTGTCCCTTAGAGCACTGAAGCTACACTCTGCTGTCTTCTGCTTTTCTCAGTAGCTTTTGCGGTAGCATTGTAGGTCAAAGTAGTACTTTTTGAAGCTATCACACTCCCTCCCCACCCCCTTTGGCTAATTTTAAAGGTCTTGGAGTCTGTACCTCATTCTGCTGTGTCTAGGCATGTGTTTATATTTATTCTGTGGAGAGTCTATGGGCTTCTTAAAGCTGTGGTTGGTATGTCTCATCAGTTCTGTTCTGTCTAGAGCTTCCTGAGGTTCTGATTGGATTCCCACATTTCCCACCGCCTTGCTCTCTGGACCAGTTTCTGAATGCTTTCATTCCATGTGTCTTTCAGTGCACTTCACTCTTGAGGTGGGTGAAGCTGTGAGCGAACCATCGAGTTTTTATTGTCAGGGATTCACTTTATCTTTCTAGCAGTTCTACTTGGTTCTTGTTAGGTTCTTGAAGATCTTACTATGGTTTTCTTACATGTGTGTTCCAAGTGTTTTCTTTAATCATAAGAAGAATAAATGCTGATTTCTAATCTGATAATTTTACCATCTTAATAGGTAAAATAGGTGAAACTAAGAATCTTGTGGCTGGTTCTCACCGATGGATCTTCCTTGGTTATTTTTAAACTGTGATATTTTCCCAGGAAAATTATTTGTGGGATTTTCTGGAGGCTTGGAATGAAGAGTTGTCCCTTGCCAACAGAAATAGAAGGTAGATCTGCTGTAGGAAGGACAGTGGAGGTTTTGATTTATCTACAATCAATTGGATTGTAGTTTTCAGAGTGATGTTCCTAAGCCCTTTGAGTCATGGTTTTTACGACTGCTTTTATTTGTTTATATTTTTAGAACATAATGTAATATGTCTATTACATGATACCTTTTAATTTAACACTCTGTGTGTGTCTGTGTGTATTGTAAAAAAAAAAAGAATGCACATTTAAGAAGGACAAACAATAGACCACAAGTACCTTTTCATGAGCTTAACTCAAATTTCTATTACCAAGTGGGTTTGGGGGCCAATTTTACAGTTTAAAAAATATTTTTTTTATGTCAAGTGTATATCATTAAGGCTTCAAAAAAGTCTTTGGTGTTTTTGAATTTCAAGACTTGGGTAAAGGCTGGGGCCCATGTATACCGCTTTCCTGAGTGCTCTGTCGCTTCTGTGTGGTTGGCGGGATGCAGGTGAAAAGTGCATCTCTCAGGACTGATGGCTTTTTGGTTTGGCTGGCAGGCATGATGAATGTTCTTGTGTAGTAGATATTTTGCTATCTTTTAAAATATTTTATCTTTTAAAGCTAAGACTCAGGACTGGTGATGTTGGTGAGCAGAGATCACCCATGAAGGATTTCCATATGTCTAAGGAGTAAATGGTTTTGTTTACCTTTTGTAGTAATACTAAGTTACAAGGCCCAAAGAACATCCCAGACTACTGGGACCCTGCAGCTCTGCCGGACCCAGGATTTAAGGTATGGGATTCACACATCCTGTAACTGGACAGAAGGGGTTCTATAAAGACAGATGAGTGTGAAATGACTACTTTATAAAACTATGGCTCATGGCACCAGAGGGTAGAGATGCATGTGGGCTTTCTGTTTTGTTTCTGTAGGTCTTGGGGATTTTAAGGCTGGGTGACTGTGGATTGACTGTAGCTCTCCGTGAAAGGAGGTGGCTAGTGTAAGGGGAAAAGATGAACTGTGACCTTTGCTATGGAGAGCTTCCAAGCAGGGCTGGGACAATTAATCTATTTCACTAAGTAATAAAAAGAAACAAGGGGGATATTTGAGTGTGATGAGGGACATTTAGAGGGGAAGATACTAGACAGCAGTGGACAGGAGGACAATTCAGTAGCTCATTTGAGGCCTACTTTCTGGGAGTGGGGCTGAGCAGAACACTGCTAACGAATGTCCTTATTGCTCCATCAGTATGAGGAACACGCCAAACACTGAAGACAGACTTTTCCAATATGGAGCCTGTCCTGGGAGAATGTCTCGTACAGAGCACAAAGCACACAGAGTAGCAGGAGGCAGCATGTGAAGGGCCCGAGGAGCTCACACACCTTCGTAATTCTAGTTCTCACAGGCCATGTGCTCTACTTTTTTTGGTTTTGGCTTATGTGGGATATAAAAAAATGACATCCTGGAGACACCTAAGATGGGTGTATTAGGCACCACCTACTGACCTATGAGCCATTTTCAAAGTGAACCCGAGGGAAATTACTATACTTTGAAAATATTCCTTCTCTGGAGAGACTGCATCTTAGGGAAGAGGGCCAAATCATCACTCTTTGGCTTTATCTTGAAGTTATAGAGGTTCCCAGGGGTCTCAGGAATTGTTCATGTATTTGCATCATATGACAATAATATATGGAAATTATTTTCCTTTTGTAGAAGATTATTCTCAGTTCTTCCTCAGAAGAGTACCAGAAGGTGTGGAACCTCTTCAACCGTACACTGCCTTATTACTCTGTTCAAAAGATCGAGCGGATCCAGAACCTGGGCCTGTGGGAAGTCTACCAGTGGTGTGTGCAACTGATAACTATCTTCCACATCCTGCTAGCTGCTTACCAACATCTCTGCCTCTCCAGGACAGTCCGAGGCAGCATGCTCGCCCAGGGCTGTTGTGTGCCATGAACTGTCTCTGCTCTCCTTTCTCACCCTAAGGCTGTGTGATGTAGCAGCCCTGTGTAAAGGTGCAGAGACTGCAGCTTCGCTAGCAGAGCCAGACTCCACTCTTACTCTGACTTCCTTAAGATCAGTGGGACAGAGCGAATTTAAAGCTGAGCCAGAGAGTGGAGTGGCCGCATTTGTTTGTTTATTCTTCCTATGAGGACCAGCATGCTCATGGCCACCCAGCTTTTCTCCACACAGGGTAGAAATTCATCATGGCCCTCCATGGCGGTCTAGGGCTTGCTGACTTGGCTTCCCATGGGTTTGGGACAACATCATAGCACTCTGCAGTGCTGAAATGAGTCCTAGTAGAGAGGGGAGGATGGGCTGAGGGTGAATGCCTGTCACCCCCAGACCAGCAGCCTCACAACTTTTCTCTACTTTCCAGCTTCCCAGGTTCAGCTCCACTCAGGAGCTGGGTGGAAGAAGGACCCATGCCTTCCTCTAAGCTGTTTAGATCCTAGAACCTTTTGCTATGGAGGGGAAGCTTTCTTTTTGCTCTTTGACCAGACCCCAACCCATCTTCTGCTCATTCTGTGCTCTGTGGCTTAAGCCTCCAGGGATTGGCCAGGGAAGCCACAGCCACCTTCCGGTCACATGATATTTATTTATTTATTTATTTATTTATTTATTTATTTATTTATTTATTTATTTTAAGAAAATGGGTTTAGGAGGCTGTTCTTTGGTCAACACCTTCGTCCTCAACATGCGTGTTTCTACCATTCTAGGCAAAAAGGGCAGATGCAGAAGCAAAATGGGGGGAAGGAAGTAGATGAGAGGCAACTGTTCCACGGTACCAACACCAGCTTCGTGGATGCCATCTGCCAGCAAAACTTTGACTGGCGGGTCTGTGGTCTGCATGGCACATCCTATGGCAAAGGTAAGGCAGGGTGACCTCCACCAGGAGCTGGGAACTGCTTGAAGACAGCCTCAAGAGGCTGCAGGAGCTGCTGGCCAGTCCACGCTGCTAGTGACAAATGCACTGCCTTCTGGCCTCTGTGGGGACAGCTCAACCCTGAACTGCAGTACTCAGGCTATTAATAGCTCCATTATTATACGTGATTGAGAGCTCAATCAGCTTACAGCAGGTGGTCCTGCTCACTGGGACTTGTTTCTGGTAGAATGGAGGCTCTAAGAGATGGTGAGAGTTGGAAGAGGAGAGCAGCACCTTTCCCACCTTGCTGAGCACCCTAGACTGGGCCTTGATGACATCCTTAGAATAGAAGCCAAAGAGCGTGTCATTCCATCTCGCACATAGGACTTCTCTAGGCATTTTTGTCTTGGTTATTTTTGGTTTCGTTTTGTTTTTTTTGAGACAGGGTTTCTCTGTGGCTTTAGAGCCTGTCCTGGAACTAGCTCTTGTAGACCAGACAGACCTCAAACTCACAGAGATCCACCTGCCTTTGCCTCCTAAGTGCTAGGATTAAAGATTTGCACGACCATGGCCCAGCTTCTCTTGGTTATTTTAAAATATTATTTGGTAGTAATTTCAAACTCACAGTAAAGTTGCAAGCTGTGGCGTTACTCAGTGGGTAACATTTTTCATGTTACCCACTGAGGCTGAGTAGGACAGCCCTATTCTATAGATGAGAAACCGAAGTCTAGAACAAAGTATTCACAGACTCCAGGTTTTCGCTGGATTCAGAGCTGAGGATGGTTTGAGTTAGGTGACGTCCTCATGTGCCCTGCCACATCAAGAGGTGTTGATGGCCTCACGATTGATGAAGGTAGAGAACTGGAGTAGAAGAGGGGTGTGGTGTTGAAAAAAAAAGAGGCTGCTGGCACCCCATTGCCAGGATGTGCTCTTCTAGTGCAGCCTGTGTGTGTCATTTCAGGGAGCTACTTCGCGAGAGATGCTGCCTATTCCCACCACTACAGCAAATCCGACTCAAGTTCCCACACCATGTTCCTGGCCCGGGTGCTGGTGGGAGACTTCATCAGGGGCAATGCTGCTTTCGTCCGCCCTCCCGCCAAGGAAGGCCAAAGCAATGCCTTCTATGACAGCTGTGTAAACAGCATGTCCGACCCAACCATCTTCGTAGTTTTTGAGAAGCATCAAGTCTACCCTGAGTACCTCATTCAATACTCCACTTCCTCCAAGCCCCTGGCTTCCCCCTCTATCTTTGTTACCCTGGGCTCCTTGTTCTCCAGCCGGCAATGAGTGTGGCCAGGATGCAGTAGGCCTTTCTGGTGGAGCTGTTGGGAAAGTCTTTTATTAACAAAACTTTTAATGAACTCTCATTTAATGTGGCTTCTCAGTGAAGTCACATTCTTTTTTTTTCTCCCCTAGTGCTGGGGATGGACCTTGTGCTTGCTAGGCAAGCACTCTACCACTGAGCTATACCCCCAGCCCTTTTAAAATGTTTTTATTATTAAAGAGGCAGAGTTTTGCAGAATTACATACTGCCTCAGTCTCCTGAGCAGCTGGGATTACAGGCCTATGCTCTCAGGCCTGACTTGAAGCTACAGTCTTAATCCTTGGCTGATAACAGTTCTAGTTTTCAGGTCCTTTCAGGTTGGCTTATGATCTCATCAATAGTGATCATGAGCCCACGTTTGTCTTTTAGTAATGTTAGGCACTGTATTTTTAACTCTTTGCTGGCTTTGATGTTTATTAACGCTAAGCACAGAATTTCTACATACTATTTTATGGATTTTAATTGTTAAGAATTTACGTCTGTATGACAATTCTGTTTTTGAGGGTCTTTTTTTGTCAGTCAGCCCTTGGGAAGGCCTCAGGCATCACTGTCACTTCTGCCCTCTGGCACTAACCAGGCATTTTTGGTGTAAGTGAAGCACAGTTTCCCCTGACAGGAGACGTAGATGAATGCCCCCCCCCCCATAAGTGCCTGTACCCGAGTCCCATAAGTACCGGACACCTTCCAGGTGTGGGTTTTCTATCCCAATGAGATCGAATGACCTGTGCTGCAAATGTCACATAAGTAAAAGTATGGAAATAAAAGACTATCTGAAGCAGATGAAGGCTGGCGTTCATTCTTCAGTGTCCGTTAAAGAGAACTGGATAGGCAGCAGGCCCTTTCCTGGGTCCTGTGGGCTAATAAAGCATATTATATATATGCACAAAATCTCCAGTTATATCCCAGCTAGGTCCCCAAAGACTCTTCTAATCAGTGGCATCTACATGTTTTTGCCCTGCATTCTGTACCCTTTTTGCACCAGGCATCATTCTCACACCTTTGATCAGATGCCCACCCTCCCATACCGGCTTTGGACTGCTCCTTCTGCGGGGTCTGTATGTGCAGTTGTGCCTCCTGCAGTGGCCGATGAGTGCTCAGAGACTGGGAGAGCTGTCAGGGAAGTAGCTCTGGAGGTCTACAGGTGTCCAGGAATGTTTGGTTTTGCCTGAACCCCACAGCCAAGCATGAAGAGAGCCAACAGGATGCTCTTTAAAGAAAAGGATCCTTTAGCCTGGATTATTCCATCTGTGGAAGCTTCCAGTTAATTTCTTCTGCCCTTGCTTAGTCAAAGCATGAGGCTGAGTGTCCGCACACATTCTCTGAAACCTATTCATCACGAGAAGCTAAAAAAGTCCATACCAGTGTCATCAGGACCTGTTCACCCAAGTGTCCCTGTTTCCCTCCACTGTCCTGAGGCCAGGACTTCCTTTGACACCATACTCAGTTTAACCAAAATGACCTTTCCTTTATTTAACCTCAGTCCCAAGAAAACCATGCTTGGAAACCGTACTGTCAAAATGAAACATGACAGACATTAAACATCCAGGAACTATGACATAAATAACATGCTCACATGCCATGTGCCTTTTTAATCACCCTAACATAAGATATCGTCTACAAATATTAAACATTTCTGTCTCCACATGAGGCCTTTGTTTGAATCCCGGGTGCCCTTCAAACATGGTTCTCAGATGTCATCATCACCAGGTGCTCTGTTTTCCATCTGCCTTTTGTCTCAGCAGCGTGACTCAAGCTTAATGTAGACTCCATTTTTGGGACTTAGGGCAGATTTGGATTCTAGCTGAAGTGGAACCTAAAATAGAGTAAATTAAAATATTTGTCAGAACCTAGCCCAAAGCATGGCTCATGAAAATTTTTCTGTGGGTTGAGAGACAAGATCTTAAGAGTCAAGCCAGAGGAAGGGTTCCTGGCTTCTGTAGGAAAAGCTGAGTACCCCAAACCCTTCAGGGGCAGTTATGACAGCTTTATGTGATGCTAATAAGAAAACATCACGGAGTTATGGGCAGATACCTAGCTGAGCACAAGCATTCAACTCCCCTCACATGTGGGACGAGATGGAGCTGGAGTTTTTATCACACTCTGATCAAGAGATGGGGCATCCCTGGGAGGAGAGGGGTCAGCCTGGCTCACAGGCAGAGACTGACCTACTCTGGGGCAGAGAAACAGGGTGGGCGCCACCCTGGAGTACCAGACCCTCACCTGAGTCTCAGAGCTGGCTTCGAAGCGGAACTTGTACAGGACCTGGAGTAGTGTCAGTTTGACCACCAGCAGCCCTAGCCGCACTCCGAGGCAGCTCCTGGGGCCAGCTCCAAAGGGCAGGTATGTGAAGGGCCTCTGCTGAAGCCGGGCCTCTGCTGTGAACCTACAGGTCAGGGGAAGGTTACAGTTGGCCTGAAACACCTGTTCCATCTAAAGCAGTGGTTCTCAACCTTCCTCATGCTGCAACCTTTTAATACAGTTTCTCCCCAACCATAAAATGATTTTCATTACTACCCATAACTAATTTTGCTACTGTTAGAAATCATAATGTAAATGTGTGATATGTAGGTTGAGTCTCGTTTTTGGCTGAGTGACCCCCCTTTTTCTGGAGTCCCCTCCCTCCATCAGGGACAAGAAGCTCCTGTGTCCAGGGCTGTCGTCAAGGTTCTGGATAGCTGGTGGCCTCTGACTGCCATACTTCGGTCCCTCTGCTCAGCACCGTCCTGCCCCGTCCCAGAAACAGCTTCATTCAGTTAGCTGAGTGCACCCTCTCACCTCATCTAGGAAGTTGTTATTACCCATGTATGTGTGAAGCCCAGAGATAATCCAAACTCCCAAGGCTTGACCAGCACACCCTGACCCTGTCAGGCCTCCCCTCCCCTCACATCGGACCACACAGCCTCAGCAAAGCTCCCATTCACTTTAGCGACATCCTTGAAGCCCTCCCAGGGGCCCGAACCTGCTATCTCATTGAAGACTGGCAGCTACCTCTCCATTGACCTAGCTTTGCTGGTCAAAATGTGGGAAGCTTAAGTCCTTGGGAGCTTCCAGATTTGGGCCGAAGGCAGAATGACTGGACTTGTTATCAGATCTCATCCCTGGCTCTGTGGAGCTAGGTGACAGTCACCCATCTGTGATGGCCAGCTTGCTTCTTACCACTTCTGGGCTTTCTTATGCTGTGAGCCCCCACGACTGCTGCTTCTGGTTATGAATCTTTATCATGTTCACAGGACTTGCTGAACTGTAGGGTGTCAGTTATCTGAGTCTCACAACCCATGAGCAGGTTGTAGAGGTGGCCTGGGTTCAGATGGAGTCAGTAAATGGAGCGCAGTGGCGCCTTGCCAGCCTCCCCTGTTGAGCCACAGAAGGGAAATGACTGCTTTTGTCAGGGTAGGGTGTTGAGGGATGCCCAGGTGTCTTATACCACCTAGCCTAGAAATGAAGTCGGCGGTAGACCAGATCCATGTCCACAGAAAGAAGCGGATCCAGGTGATTGGATCTCATGAATTTAGGCTTGAAGGGCAGTTATGGGCTTTGTTGCTTTTTTGTGCACACACAAAATGTAACTCCACAAGGTGGAGAGATGGTTCAGTGGTTAAGATCATGTTCTGCTCTTGTAGAGGACCAAAGTTTGGTTCCCAGTATGTATGTTGGGCAGCTCACTCTTGCCTAGAGCTTCCTCTGAGACCTCCGTGGGTACCTACACTCACATGCACATCCTTGCATGCATGCCCACGTGCACACACTACACATAATTAGAAATGAAATCTAAAAAAATAGACAAAAACCAACCCTGCCTCCTGTGTTCTGGCTTGGACAAATAAAAGATACTGATTCTTGTGTGCGTTACTGCTGTCATGCTAGATCTATGAATTCAGCTTTTCCTTTGGAAATGGTGCCTCCCAGTCTGTCTGAATGGCTGTGATCTTCATTTGGGGTCGACTTTGCCCATGACTCCCTAGCTGCTGTCTCTAAGGCAAATTCTATCCCATACACTCACATCCCTCAAGGACCCGTTTCTAGACAGAATTTGCTTACCTTTCAGGGTCAAAGGTCTCAGGGTGTGGCCAGTGCTCTGGGTCACGGTGTAGGGCGCCCACGGCTATCTCCAGCACGGCACCTGCGGGGATGTGCTGTCCCAGCACTTCACAGTCCTGTGCTGCCTCCCGTGTGAATCTGTGGGAGATAGAGGCAGGAACGCTTGCCATTGTGCCAGTGGATAGGGCTGTGAGTGTTAATGGGACCCAAGATGGAGCATGGAGTGAGGCTAGAGACGGGACTGAGCCCTCTTACCAGGGTGCGCCAGAGAGAAACCAAGGTTTTGTCCCATACACTCCTTCCGATCTCAAGGCCCTTGTGATGTGCCTTGTAGATGATGCCTCATCCAGGGCTGAGCCCTGGGGAGCCCTCCACGTATGTGGAGATTGCAGAGGTGGCTTCCAGGGGCTACATTCTGGCTAAGCTAAGGGTTGTTCCTCAGCTGTGTTCTCTCATGTCTTCTTGCTCTCATACCCCCACTTCCCCTTTCACTTCGTCTCCTCTCATTTGGTAGGATAGCCCTGTTGTCGGGCTTCTGCCCTCTGCTCCTCATTCCGTGGACTGTTCTCATGTTAAGATCCTGAAAGCATTGGGCGGCCCATCCTGCGGACTGTGAACGTACACCTTAGCCTTTATAATGCCACTGACTAATTAATGGATAATATTGGTTGTTAACAACTACAACCAAATTAACTAAAACTCAAGCAACTGGGCACACTTGTGAGCCTTTCCTTGGTTGGATTATTTGAGATGGAGACCCACCCTTGATGAGAGCCACAAGTATTATACAGTAAAAGTACAGCTGACAGATCCCTAGACAGACTCATGGGAATGTACTCTGATGAGGACGATTTGCAAAGCTTAGGGAACACTTGTCTTTTGGGTAGCCACTCAGTTCTGTAGAAGTCTTGTGAAATCATGACGTTTCTTCCTACCATAATGGGATTTATCCCAAAGTATCCCAGCAGTGTATAAACCTGACCTTTCCTGTACTGGCAACTGTATACCTTCTCCCACACCGTGGGGCCCTGGTGTGAAAGCATTCACTCAGCCAAACCTTTGCTCTCATAGTCAAATCTGCATAAAGCTAGTCCCCCACAGTTATCCTTATGGACGAGAAAGGAGCCCTAAACAGGAGGCACTGAGCAGGAGAGACAGCATGTCTGCCCTTACTGATAAACAGGTCTGGGTGGCCCTGAATTCTCCAACAGCCAACCTAGGAGAGGATAACCTACTGGCCTTTGCTCTACCCTAACAAGCTCTTAATATTCTGTACTTACCTTCACCTTTCACTTGACACAAGGTCTTAGTCTAGGAAATTAACTGTTTGTACCTTTACCCCTAAAATATACAGGAAAAAAGCTTGGGTCACTAAACCAGCCCCAGAGAAAGAAATCCCTTCTCACCTGGGTGGCAGTGAATACAGCACCCTGATGCTTAGGCCCAGGGGGCCGAGCTCCATCCTAATCCTCCCGGTATCTGCTGGGTAGCCTCACAGCCCCACCCCTTCTGAGACATACCTTGTCAGTCTTTTAGCCATCCTGTTAGCCCTAAGAAACGCATGCTTGGAATCATTGTTATTTACCGGGGAATTGTTAGGTATGTCTGTGGGGGTATATAAACTGGGAACCCTGGGGGATGAAAAGAACAGCAAGGAACATGGAGGAAGAACATCGAAAGGGAAACAAACATCAAGAGAGCAGGAGAGAGAGCATAGAAGGAATAAATGGGACATGATAAAAACACCCATGGAGCTCATTTATTTTGTTTACCCTCAGGCCTTATTAGTCAGGTTTTCACCCACTATAGCGATCCTTCTGAACCCTGAGAGGTTTAAGGGGATCAATTCCCCAATATAAACCTTGACACCCCCTAAATATGAGCCATACCTCCTGGTGGCAGCCCACATAAAAGGACATGAAAGGGGGAAGCTTTTGCTTTTTGCCTGCTTGTCCTCATTCTCATTGGCAAGGTCATCATCTGTGCTGTTGATGAACCATTTCTTCCCTGGTGTTAGAACCTGCTTCTTCAGGATTCCAGGGCAGATTGAAAACCTTAAACTCTTTAGGACTTCCCTGGGACTCCAGCACCAGATTGAGACTGCTGAAATATCCAGTCTCACGGACTGCACAACCCCCAGATCCTCTCAGCCTTTCTGTCAGGAGACAGCCATTGCTGGACCGCTCAGACCACAGCCGTAAGATAAGCTAATAAATTCCATATGTGTATATTTTCAATTCTGTTAGCTGTTCTGTTAGAGAACCTGACAAATGCAACTGTAGCTCGTGAAATAAAGCTGTGACAAGGAGAAGAGAGTGAATCAGAAACCAGGAAGCTGGGAGCAGGGGGCAGGCAGAGCTAGCTTGGGATGGGTACCGGAGACCAAGACCATGAGAAGGTGAGTGGAAGCCATTCCTACGTGGGAGGTGTTTCCCTACTCTGGCTGCATGGTGTGTGGAGCTAGGACTGAGAGCAGAGCCCATTCTGAGTCACCTTTACTGGCCTTTCACAACGAGCCTGTCTATGATGATTGCCCTTGGTTCCTGGAGTTCTGTGTCTTGTCTTACCCCAACTTCTCACAGCAACCATTACTTAATGAACTGTTTCTTACAACTTGCAAGACGGGGTGGCCAGGTTGCCCTGAGGCAAAAAAATACCTAAAAGTTTTACAGTCAGCCTTTCTCCAGTTCTTCCCCAGAGGGACCTGAGGCCTTTTAAAGGTAGCTGTAGACTGGGGGAAAGGAACAATCAGACTTTGTGGAGTATGTTGGATACTGGTTCTGAATTGATGCTAATTCCAGGAGATCCCAAGAAACAGTGTGGCCCTCCAGTTAAAGTAGAGGCTTATGGAGGTCAGGTGACTAGTGGAGTTTTAGCTGATATCTGACTCACAGTAGGTCCAGTAGGTCCCCAAACTCATCCTGTAGTTATTTCCATATTTCCAGAATTTGTAATTGGGATAGATAGACTTAGAAGTTGACAGAATTCTCATATTGAACACAGGATTTAACTCTTCCACTTCCTGGTACCCCTTTTCTAAATCTGTACATGTATTTTTTTTTTGCCCGGTTTGCTCCTTTTCATTATAAATCTTCATTAGAGTTTCCACTAATAACCACATGACAGAATCTATACCAGGCTGCTTTGAGATTTCCTCTGCCAACGGAATTAATCTAAAACTCTTCACTTTAGCCTCAGGCAGACTCTTCAGACAAGGGCAAAAAGCAGCCGCACTCTTTACCAAAATATCACAAGAATGATCTCTAGGCAACATGCTAAAATTCTCCTCTGAAACCTCTTGAGGTAGCCCCCACAGTTCATCAAATCACACTCAGCTCCACCATCTTCCATGCTCCTACTAGTATGGCCCATTAAAGTGCTTAACCATTCCACTGCTTTCCTAACCTAAAGTACCTAACTAAGTCCAAATCTTACCAAGCAAAGACATAGTCAGGCCTATTACAGCAATACCCCAGTCCCTGGTACCAACTGCTGTCTTAGTTAGGGTCTCTGTTGCTGTGAAAAGACACTGTGACCACAGCAACTGTTAAAAATGAAAACATTTAAGTGGGGTGGCTTGCTTACAGTTTCAAAGGTTCAGTCCATTATCATCATGGCAGGGAGCATGGCAGCTTGCAGGCAGACATGGTGCTGGCTACATCTTGATTGGAAGGCAGCAGGAAGTGAACTGTCTGTCACACTGAGCGAAGCTTGAGCAAAAGAGACCTCTAAGCCCACCCCTACAGTGACACACTTCCTTTAACAAGGACACACCTACTTCAGCAAGGCCACACCTCCAAATAGTACCACTGCTTTTGGGATTATGGGGACCAATTACATTCACACTGCCACAGTGAGGTTGGGTTTGTTTGTTATTTCGTTATGGAGGGACATGTAAACTACCATTGAACCATTTTCTGTAAATATCTGAGATAAGCTCTCACTATGCTGTTCTAGCTGTCCTGGAACTCACAGAGAACTGTCTTCTGAGAGCTGGGATTAAAGGTGTACACCACCGTACCCAGCCTGACTAGTTTATCTAATTTCTTCCTGGACAGATACCATTGTTCAGCTCAGAAAGTTCCCTCTTTCCCAGGAATCTCAGCAACTATAGAAAGACCTGACCCCATTATCACTCACTGCTGGGACTTGGAGATGGTCCTTGAAGTCGCCTTGTTCTGTTTTACTACCAAGTGTTTAGTCTTGAGTTTTGTTTTGAATTTGCACTTTGCAGTGCATACCAGCTGCCTGCCAAGTCCCCTGGGAGGAAAGCTGGGTATAAATCACGAAGAAGGAAAAAGGATTGGACATCAGGTTACTTGTGGCTTCTAAGAATGCCACAGCAGGGCCATAGACTTGCGTCTTTTTTGCCAGCATCGAGAGCAGCAAGGAAGCTTTTGAGTTAATGAGCTGATCTCTATCAAGAGACCCTCAGCTCACACTACAGCAACTTTGAATATTTGCTTCTGGGCCAGCACATTTTAGATTGTAGCTATACACATACCCTGTCATGTTTGTGGTTTGGAATTCTCTTTGAGCTACCCTCAGATCACATTTTCTCTTGAAAATGACAAAAGGTATCTCCATATGGTCTGTGTGGTACTGGAAGAAGTGCTGAGTGAAGTCGCGATCAAATACTTCCTGCGACTTCTGAGACCTCTGCTATTTCACTGCCCTCAAGGGACCCTGGCTAAGATGCCTTTCCCCAGGGGGCACTTGGTCTGGGGGCATTTGAAAGAAGCAGACCTGAAGGTTGGTGTGATGTTTGTTGTGAGTACTGAGATGTGTCAAGAATGTAATGTGAAGTGTAGTCACAGCCTGAAGTGCTGGGACGAGCAGCCCTCGCTGCTGGGGACACACACACACACACACACACACACACACACACACACACACACGGCAAATCTTTGAAAAAAGAAATCCTTGCTATGAAGTCTAATGTGAGAGCTCCAGCAGGGGCTGTTGGACACTAACATTCCAGAACATTCTAGCCCTAGATGGTCATCCGCAGAATGAATGTTGCCTCCCAGGGCAAGGACTTTAGTCTGCTTTGGGTATAGGCTCATTTTCTAGTGCTCAGCACTCACTATAGAGGTGGTGAATGAAGGATGGATGGATGGATGAGTCAGTGGGCAGGGGTGATGAGATTCCATCGAAGGCCAAGAGGCCAAAGGGACAGGGCTGAGGAGGAAGGCCATGGTAGGAAAGGCTAGTGAAGTTCGGTAAATGTTAGCCTGCGGGAGAATGGGCTTGGTGCTCCAGGGGATACAAAGAAACCCAGGAACGCGTGCGATGAGAGGCAGCAACAGACAGAGGATCAGTGAAAAGGCCCCAAACAGTGATGTCAAGGTTCTGTGGCCATACCTGAAAGCCGGTGGGTACATCCTCAGGGTCTCTGCAATCACCATGTCCAGATAGGGCAGGCCTTCCTGCAGGCTGCAGTACTCAGGGGCTGGCTGAGGCAGGGAGCAAACGGAGGTTGTGTTAGGATTCTCACGGCTCTTGGTCGTTTTCATGAGCTCTTGCCCCAACTTCAGCAAACATTTCTGTGACACTCCCATCCAGACGGCCTCTCAGGGGCTGCTTCCCCTGCTCATCCCCCAGCATATTCTGCTTGCTCTGTTTCATTATCAAAGACAAGGAAGTGCAGCCCGGGACTTGGGGATCTCTGGGTGTAGCATAAAGAGATCTGGTGTGATGGTTTATATTGTCTACTTGACAGAAGGGAGAGTCACCTGGGAGATGAGCTTGGAGTGTACAATCCTGACAGGGTAAACGGAGAGAAGGAGACTCATCTACTGTGGGTGACGCCATTGCCTAGGCAGGAGATTCTGGGCTGCGTAACTGGGGAACCGAGCTGAGCTCTGGCGGGGTGCATTCACTTCTCTCATAGGACTGTGACCTGGCGGCTTTAGGCTTGACTTCCCCACCATGAGGGCTGTAACCTGAGTCTGTGAGCTTAAATGAACCCTTCCCTCTTAAGTCCTGTCAGTATTTTACCACAGCCACAGGAAGAGCAACAGAGGCCGACTCTTGAGAGAACCGCGGCAATCACAGTGCCCGGAGCGTGTGGCATGGCTAAGTACCAAGCCCGCGCACTTGTGAAGTGCCCTTGTTTAATCCTCCCAGCAAGCCGAGATGGCAGGTATTTCCTAGTCTTTTAAATGAGGAAGCTGAGGCTCAGGCTGGCTGTCACCTGCATAGTAATTGGTATGGCAATAAAGCAAAAAGACAGAGAGAAGTCGCAAAGAATAAAAGCTTGCAACGGTTAGCAAGGATGAACAGTTAACAACCCCCCCCAAAGCTATTATACACCAACAAGGAGAGACAGCTCAGGCGAAAAGCTGTCAGAGGGTATGAAAAGGCAAAGCCCAAGAGGAGGAATACAAGTCAGGATGAGAAAAAGCTGCGAAATAGCAATAGTCTCACACATCAGATAAGAAGTTGGAAAAGACGGATTAAATTTTGGGAGTGCAGGTGTCAGGTTTCCTAACATCTCCTGGTTAGGAACAGGGACAGATCGGTGTGTGTGTCCTCAGCAGGTTGTGGGTACCCCATGGGTGGGGCAGGGTCTGATCCAGGCACTCCCAGCCTGCCACTGCGCTTCTTGTTGGGGTGGGGTGTGTTCTGTTTGGGTGGGCGTTGCTGTTTGTCTCTGAAATGCTCCCATAGGCTCATGCTTTGAATGCGTGTTTCTCCAGGTGGTAACGTTATTTAGAGAGGTCAGGAGCCTTACAGAGGCGGGGAACTAGAGGAGGACCTTGAAGGTCCTTATGGTGACAGGCTGAACTCTCTGAAACAGTGAGTCAAAGTGACCCTTTCTTTGGCTAAATGTGGTTTCTGTCAGGGACCTTGTCATAGCGACTTGGGGGGGGGGGAGTAACCACAGCGGGTAACAGCCTTCAACAGCCATCCGAGCAGAATCCCTAATCTGGGGGAGGACTTTCTTCTGCCCCCCAACCCCCTGCAGAGCAGCCAGAGGCAGCCCCGTGACCAAGCTCATCCTGCGGCTGTCACTCTCCACAGACCAGCTCCAGGTGACTTCATTGGCCATGCAGGAAAGAGGCTCACAACCAGGAGTGACCATCCGGCCACACCACTAGGTGGGGCACAACTGCTCCTCCCCCCCCCCCTTTGTGAGCATCCTGGGGCCACAGTGGTGTTCCCTGGGAAATGGCTATAAATACAGAAAAGTCGGTGGTGGGAGAGGAGGCAGGGTCAGGGCACCTGGAGTCTTGAAGTCTATAATAAACTCTGTAGCCACTAGTGATGGCCCACCAAGAGTCAGGCTTCAGTACGGACATGGAGTCGAATCTGTCTGTGAGTGTGTTTAGAAGGCAAGGGAGATGTTTGCACTTTGTAATATAAAATGTCAACTGTTGCTTGGTTTTCCCAGCCCTTTCCCACCTCCACTCGGGGAACTGTTCCTAGCTGGGGCTCTTCCTTGGCTTCACACTTCCACCTCCATCCTAGGCCCTGTGTGTGTGACTGCGTCCTGAGACTGCTAACAGCGTCACTGCTCTATTTATGTTCTGGGGTTCTAATCCCTGCCCCCTGGGCTTCCTCCCATGGATGAGTTCTCAGTGGCTGTCTTGCCCCCAGGACACAGACACAGAGAATGCGAATGAGGCTCACATATGTTACAGCATCTTGGGGTGACCATGGTGGCCGTCTTAGCTTCAAGCTGGAGGAGCATGGGGTATGTATGCGGAGGGCCTAGCCAAAGGCACAGCGACTCAAGACTCCTGGAAATAGCAGTCTGCCGTGGGGACTATGGGAAAGGGAGACACCTGGACCAACTTCCCCAGCTGTAGCACAAATAATAAAAACCCAGAGGCAGATGTTGGGGTTCAATCTGAAGGTCAGAAAAACAAAGCAGCCAGCCACTGGCTCTTACCTCTACCCCTGACCGAAAATGGGTGGTCCTGCCTCCAGGAATCCTCAGATTGAGACTGATATGAGACCTGTACTATCCCATTTTATAATCCTCTCTAGAGCTATATTAAAGGTGTGCACCATCACTGCCCAGCCTGTATGGCTGACTAGTTGATTGCTTTGCACGGATCTCCAGGCAAGCTTTCTTTCCTAAAGCACAAATAACGTGCCACTATACTCGGCTCTCATCCTTCCCCGCCTCTCATCCAGGCTTAGGACTCGGGCTCAGGATACTGTGAAGATCTGACCTCCCTCAGCACAGCCTAGGTCTGGGGAGCGTGGGGGGTCTGGGGAGCGTGGGGGTTCTGGGAACAATTTCTCTTCTGCTTTCCATCTTCAGGGGTTCACTTTCCTCTGGCCATTGAGTTCACAAAACATGAACTGTGCATTTCAGGGGTTCTGATGCGACTTCAGTAACTGACTTTGCAGGATGTGAAGACGGAAAAAATCCAAGTAAATAATTAGAAGTTTAGATTTCTTTCTTTACTAAGGCTAACACTGAGTAGAAATGAAGCAGCATCCTGACAAACCCACCAAGAGAACGTGGAGGAAAGGGAAAAGCGCTACACCTGCCTGGTGGGCACACCTGCCTGGTGGGCACTTCCTGCTGCCTTTTGAGTAGAGTCCAATGTTGGCATTTTGCTTTGGGACTCACTGATTGTATGGTCGGCTCTGCAGGATTTGGTTAGCTGGTTCAAGGGGACCAGTATAGAAATCTGGATTGGGGTAAAGGGAAAGAAGCCAGAGGTTGAGGGAGGGTAAGTCATGGGCTGTTGGTGGCCACCTTCTGCCTCAAGGAGTAGTGAGTACAAAGCACCAGCTGGTTTTTGTTTGTTTGTTTATTTGAGACAGGGTTTTTCTGTGTGGCTTTGGAGCCTGTCCTGCCCTGACACTTGCTCTGTAGATCAGGCTGGCCTGAAACTCACAGAGATCCACCTGCCTCTGCCTCCTGAGTGCTGGGATTTTAAAGGCGTATGTCACCACCACTGCCACCACCACCACCCAGCACCAGTCGGTTCTAAGAAAGAAACCAATTACACATAAAGAGAGAAGCAGGGGGCAAAGGACAGAGGTCACTTCCTGGTGCCTCATAGGATTCCAGTTCCCACTGCCACCTGCTCCAGACAAGTTCTCACCGCTGGACAAAGTCATTGGCATGTTGAATTCTGCTATCTGCAGCCGCAGGCGTTCTAACAAATGTAAAGATGTGGAAGGAAAGAAGAAAGGAAGGGAGGGAGGGACCTGGTGACCACACCACAGTCTAGAACTGTGTGCACGTGCGCGTGCCTGTGTGTGTATGTGTGTGTGTGTGCGTGCGTGTGAGCCTGTGTGTGTGTATGTACGTGTGTGTGCATGTGCGTGCGTGTGTGCCTGCGTGTGCATGAATGTGCGTGCGTGCGTGTGTGTGTGAGTGTGTTATCTTGGAGCTGTGTCTCTGGTGGGTAAGTGGTGCTGGTAAACTTGTGTGGATTATAAACCGTCAGGATCTGTCAAACAAGAAGATCACTAGGCAGGCTAAGTGGCGCCTTCATTCTAAAGCCAACCCCTTCATTTGTTCTTCTCTGCACGGGCTTTCTCCACTACCCCTAAACTTTGACACAAGTGCGCCTGTGACCATCACCTCAGTCCAATGTTCTCGGTCTATGTGGGCCCTTGGGCCCATTCTCTGGGACATGATGGCCTGTGGGGGTTTTCCAGAGCTTTCCTGGAACCTCAGGTGCCCATCACACAGGAGGAGTAGGTCAACGAGGTGAAGAGAAACACACCCTTCATCTAAATTAAATCCAGGCCAGGCAACAAAATTGCAAGCTGTGTCTCACAGAGCAGTGGACCCATCCCTATTTGTTCCCGGCATCTCAGGGACATAAAGGTCCTGAGCTGAGCCTACCAGGAGAGGGCAGCAAGCGTACGGTGAATGGGGGACTCCCTGGTTCCTGAAAGGGGCCTCAGAAATCATTGCAACTGGTTTCTTCATGATAGAGAGGAGAAAAAAAGCTGAGACCCAAAGAGAAAGCCTGCTGCCGAACCGGGAGTCTTGCTGAGGGGTGTTCTGAGCACTCCTGCAACCAACACTCTGACAGCGAACAAACACCTCAGATGCTGCTGGGCTTGATGCCAGAGGCCCAGGAAGACAAGGGCTTGTGCTTTGGGGAACCACACATCTAACAAATCACAAAACTGAATGTCACTGATGTTGTAGAATAGGCTTGAGAGGGACAGAGAGCCCATTCGGCTTGGGAAACCGCCCATTTCTTCACCCAGGCTGTAAGCCCTGTGCCACGCACAGGAGCTACATGGCCACCACCTTCCTCCAGCTCTCAGTCAGCTAGGGTCTAAGCAAGTGGGAGAGGGCCGGATGGGAGAACAGAAGAGGTGCCAGGAGGGAGCAGTGCTCACACTGACCTTCATAAAGTCAGCTGTGTGGATGGATGGGGCTTCTCACTAATGTGAAACAAATATGGCTCATTGGGGGACTCTGAGCCCAATGAAATAGTTGTCGTTTTGAAAAAATTGCGGTTTGTTTGGTGATCGAGTTTTAGAAATAGACAGAATACACTGACCATGTTAGAGAAATACACAAAAATGTTTGCAGATGACATGAGAAGGGAATATGGGGCTTAAAAAACATCTTGAGAGTGGAGAAAAGTTATGTAAATAGTGACTCCATTTACCCACGAGATAGTACTTGTTGAAGTGGGTGACGGGTTCATAGGTGTCCCTTAAATAACCTTGTAATTTACAGACATTGTTCCCTTTCTTTTTTTCCCTCTGAGACAGGGGTTCTTTGTGTAACCTTGGCTCTCCTGGAACTAGCTCAAACTCTTAAGAGTCCTCTGCCTCCCCAGTGCTGGGATTGAAAGCGTGGGCCACCACTGCCTAGCAGTTCATTTTTACATTGTATGTTTGGGTGTTTAGCCTGCATATATGTCTATGCTCTATGTGTGTTCAGTGTCCACAGAAGCAGAGAGGGTTTTGGATGCTCTTGAACTGGTGTTACAGACAGTTGTTAGCCAACGTGTAGGTACTAGGAACAGAGCCTGGATTCTCTGGATAGGCAACTATTAAACCATCTCTCCAGCCCCTAGCCTTCTAATTTTATCTAGTGAAGTCTTCCAAAATAAAAAGTTAAAATACCAAATAAAAATGTAAGCCCTGCAGCACTGAGTGGGGCCGACTATAGAAACTCTTGAGGTGGGTGCAAAGAATTAAGATGGTTCTGGCAGGCTTGACAAGTGGGGGTCATGAACCCTGGGTGGATGACAGTGTGCCGTGCACAGGACAGAGAAAGGAGTCCCACCTGGGTGACCATTTGTTCCAAGAGAAGATGCCAAAGAGCAACTGCTGGGCGAGAGGATGTGGCACATGGCAGGCCTTCTAGATGTGGGCCTTCTTGGGCATTTAGAAACACACTAAGTGGTGTGTGCTGTTGCGGTTGTTGATGGGATTCATTTGACAAAAGGGAAGGTTGAGAAGCTTGGTGAAGGAAGTATCTGTCTGTGAGGCACTGCGGTGGTGCCCTGTCTGTCTGTCTGTAAGGCGCTGCGGTGGTGCTCTGTCAGTCTGTCTGTGAGGCGCTGCGGTGGCGCTCTGTCAGTCTGTCTGTGAGGTACTGCGGTGGTGCTGTCTGTCTGTCTGTGAGGTGCTGCGGTGGTGCTCTGTCTGTCTGTGAGGCACTGCGGTGGTGCTCTGTCTGTCTGTGAGGTGCTGCGGTGGTCCTTTGTCTGTCTGTCTGTGAGGTGCTGCGGTGGCGCTCTGTCTGTCTGTCTGTGAGGCGCTGTGGTGGTGCTCTGTCTGTCTGTCTGTGAGGCGCTGCGGTGGCGCTCTGTCTGTCTGTCTATGAGGTGCTGCGGTGGCGCCCTGTCTGTCTGTGAGGCACTGCGGTGGCGCTCTGTCTGTCTGTGAGTGCTTGCCCTTCAACTGGCGTCACATGCCTGTAATCCAACACTAGTGAGGAAGCAACAGGAGGATCCTGGGTGGCCAGCAGGTCTGAGTTAGCAAGCAAGCTCTAGGTTAAGTGAAAGACCCTGTTTCAAAAAGATAAAATACACACACACACACACACACACACACACACACACACACACACGCTCGCGAAAGCGTCCTTGGAAGAAAAGGCTTACTCTGCATGTTTAAAACAGAAATAGCATCTGTTGGGACCAGGGAGATGGCTCAGTAGGCAAAGTGCTTGCTGTCCAAGCACGAGAACCTGAGTTCAGATCCCCAGAACCCACATAAAAACTAGGCATGGCAGCACACTCTGTACCCCAGCGCTGGGGACAGAGACTGAGGATTCCAGGGCTCACTGACAAGCCGGTCTAGTGGACATGGCAGGCTCTCAGTCTGATGAGAAACCTTGTCTCAAAAAAAGGGGGTGTGGAGAATGACAAGTACCTGATGTTGACTTCTGGCTTTCACATGTGCCAACATGAGTAAACAAGCCCTCATGTATACAAATCACACACACACACACACACACACACACACACACACACACACACACACCTAACTAGCTAGTGGAAGGGAGGGGCTGGAGCAACAGCCAGCACCGAGCTCTAGCTGGCCCACCTTCGGCTGCTGGCCCAGTTTCTAACCTTTGCATATTGTCCGTAGGAAGAGGGCAGCAGCAGGAGAATTAAGGTAGTAGGGTGTGGTCTGTTTGGCTTGGAGGGCTGGGAAAACTGAGGGCTGAGTAAAACAGAATACTCTCTTACTTCAAGCCAGGCGACATGTCAAGCTTCTCCTTTCCCAAAAGATAACATTATGAAGTCACCTGGGCTCCGCGACCTCCAGACTTAGAAGTGGAATTGTAAGGAACCCAAAACCCACCTCTCTCCCTTAAAGTAGCCCCGTCTGTCCTGCTGTCCCTGCCATTCCTTGTGGAGCCACCGTATTCCACAAGCATAGGGCACAGGTTTGAGGGGATCCCACAGTAGCTAGGGCTGCGGCCCAGTTGCCAGGGCACCATCAACAGGTCACCATGGATGTCCACCCCAACTCACAGGAAGGGCAAATGGAAGATGAAAATGGCAGTTTCTGGAAACAGCAACAAACTGTTGACACTTCTGTTGGGACATGCCCACTGGCAGGTCTCCCGAGGAGACATCTGTCCTCCCTAAAGAGTGTTAGGAAAAAAAGCCATTCCCAGGGCTGACCAAAGTCATTTCAGCTGAGATTTGCTTCATAAAATGAATTTCTGTGCTCTTAGAAAGGAGAAAATGAAATATCAGGAAAAATGGAAATGAAAAGTGTGCGTGGGACCTGCCCTGTGCTTACATTCTCACGTCAGGCTCCCTTGACTTCCAGGGAGCTTCATTTACGTTTGATCTTTACGAGGCAGGAAATTCTACTTTTATTTCTTAGATTTTTGGCCTCTTAGCCTTTTTTTAAACATTTATTTTATGTGTATGTTTTGCCTGCGTGTATACATGTGCCTCGTGTGTCTGCCTGCTCCCCTCCCCTACGAGTTCAGAAAATGGTGTCCCTGGAACTGGAGTCACAGATGGTGTGTGCTGGGACTTGAACCCGGGTCCTCTACAAAAGGTTCTCTGAAAGCCCTGTTAACCGCTGAGCCATTTCGCTAGCTCCCTATATTAAACATTATTAAACACTGCTTTTGTTTTGATTTGTTTCCCTCCCTTTTTTTGAGATAGGGGCTCTTACTTTGGAGCCCTAGGTGGCCATGAATTTGGGATCCTCCTGCCTCAGTTTTCCAAGTGCTGGGTGTCTAACATCACACCCAGGCTATTGATGCATCTTTTAAGTGGGAAATAGTGTTTCCCTTTCATAGTTGCCTTGTGTTTCTACATTGAGATTGTGTATGTGTGTGTTTATCATGTTCTTGGAAAGCTAGACACACGCTTACAGACCTGCACAGATCCACACACTAGGTGTGTACACAGATGTGACCTGGAGTGTAAATAAAAATAAAGACATAAAAGGGCATTGATTTGCAAAGATTTTTCTTCTGGAGATTCAGAGACCTAATAGAAAAATGAATATTTTCTTGTTTTGTCAGAGGAACTAGAAGTGGCCAGCTCCCTGCTGTCCCTCTGAAGCAGCAGCTTCACATGGCATGGATAGGGGCTCCCTCACGACCACCCCGTGCTGCTTCCGTGTTGTACAAACAGGGCTTAGCGATGTGGCCTTTCTCTCTAGATGCAGAGATTAGAAATCTTTGGAGGGGAGGGACAGTCGTGGGGACACACAGGCACAACAGACACAGGTGAAAAAAGGGCTCCATGCACCTGGCTTCTCTAGTGAGCACAGACCATAGCATGGGACTGGTTTGTGGGGAATGTGGTGACCTTAGTGTTGCACTTTTGACTAAAAACTGGGGAGCAAAGCATTCCTTGAGGTGTATAGCCCAGTGTCTCACTGTCTGTCCTGGGGTCTCACTGCCTGTCCTGGGTCTCTCTCACTATCTGGCCTAGGATGTTACTGGCTTCCTCACAAGGTGGGTCTCTAACTTCTTCCAACACTGAGGGTTCTTTTCTGAGATTTCACAGGAGCTTAGTGGGTTTTGTGAGCTGTTTCAGATTTTGAATGAGATGCCACAAGGGCCTGAATGTGTGTGTGTGTGTGTGTGTGTGTGTATGTATGTGTGTGGTGTGCCCACACCCTTGCATGCACGGACACACACACACACACACACGCACGGACACACACACACACACACACGAGCAATCTCTCAAGTTTCCTGGCTTACGCAGCAATGCTCCAAAAGTACTGCATGCTAGGTTTAGAGAATTTGGCAGCGTTAGAGGCAGAAATCCATTCATAGCTCAGAGGAAGCCACGAGGAGAGTGTACATGGCATCTATTTTTATCCACATTAAAAGAAAAAAAGCCAGGATTCATCTCACACAAACAAAGGGATTATTTTTCAGGTGTGCCGGGCTCAGAGGCCCAGGCCATTAAGGGATTAGCTTAGGAAACAAATGAAAGAAGATAATACATATACACACACACACACCCGTCCACTCCCACCACACACTTATGTGCACACACACATACCCGTCCACCCCACCACACACTTATGCACACACAC
>NW_004949102.1:15762865-15767970 GCF_000317375.1 Microtus ochrogaster | reverse complement strand
CCCCCACCACACACTTATGTACACACATATCCATCTACCCCCACCACACACTTATGTATACACACACACCCGTCCACCCCCACCACACACTTATGCACACACATACCCATCTACCCCCACCACACACTTATGTGCACACACATACCCGTCCACCCCACCACACACTTATGCACACACACGCATACCCATCCACCTCCCACCACACACTTATGCACACACACGCACACCTATCCACCCCCCACCACACACTTATGCACACACACACACCTGTCCACCCCCACCACACACTTATGTATACACATGCACACGTCCACCCCCACCACACACTTATGCACACACATACACCCTTCCACCCCCACCACACACTTATGTGCACACACACACCCGTCCACCCCCACCACACACTTATGCACACACACACATACACACACATGCACGCGCGCACACACCCATGCACATCCTCCTCAGTCCTCTCCACCTAAGGCTTATGGCGTCGTCTGTGCCACCCCTCTGCGGGCACATAGATCCTGCCCATAGAGAAGAAAACTTGCAGGCTTTCATCTTGTGCAGTTCCCATCTGCTCACCAGAGTCCACATCATTATACCCTTCAGTCCCCTGAGAGAGGCAGGGCAGCCTTTGTTGTCCATCTTGTGATGGATCGCCCCCTTCCTCCACAGAGTCCCAGAGGTTAAGGACCCAGGTCACACGGCTAGTAGAAGCCCAGGTCTTCAGATGTCACACCTTTTCTATCTTCCCTACTTGCTACCCAGCCCTGCCTTCCTCCCCCCTTCCCTCCTCCTTCTCTTCGTTCCTTCCCTCTTGTACATTGTATGGAAAAATAGCATCCTGCAGAAAACAGCTCACACAGATGTGTAGAGCTCAGTGAACTTTTACTGGTGTAAGAGTTTCCAGACCAAGACAGAACGTTTCGGAACTCTGTAGTGACTGCACCCATTGCTGTCACAGCTGCTTCAGAAGAACCTGACGTGTGACACAGAGGTGGCTTTGCCCTTTCCCTTTGTGTGTTTGTCAATGTGCTAGCCCATAAGCAGGCTCCACATCTGCCGTCCTTCGCTCGGTGTCATGTGAGGTCCGTCCGAGTGCGCTGGAGCTCTGATGCTTCCTCTTCTTGCTGTTTCTCTTTCCTTTGTGCTCGGGATGGAACCCAGGGCACTGCTCATCCTGGTCCGAGATGCCACTATTAGGCGCACTCTCACATGTGACGACTTTACCACGGACATGTAACCATGTGTCCACCCTTTCCACTGTGGGAGGACGTTCGAGTTGTCCCCAGTTTGGGGGCCATCATGAACAAAGCTCCCGTGAACGTTCTTGCCAATGGTTTTGGGTGAGCTTGTACACAGGTTTCTGGGGAATGCATCTAGGAATAGACTTGAGGGTCCTAAGGGATGGGGGGCTCAGCTGTAGTAGATATTTCAGACAGCTTTACAGATCGTTTGTGTTGCCTGAAACTTTGGGGATGAATCCATCAAAAAGCAGCAAGTTGACATCTTAGTTTTCTCTCTACTCCAACTGCAGATTTCCCCCATGTCTTTCCTTTATCTGTCTGATATTCTGAAGTCTAGCAATTTTAACTATCCCGGGAAAGGGTTGAGGGAACAAACTTGGGTACTATTTTGGGAGTTGGATTATTCAGATAGCGTGAGGGGGGTGCGGGGGTAGGGATGGGAACAAATAAGACATGTCTAATTGCATAATTTAAAAAATCGTCCCAATTATCAGATGCAAGCACTCATGAGCAAAAATGTATTCTGGCATCAAGCAAATTTACGTTTTTGAATTAGCTGCTGTTTTTATAATATTTAGCATTCTGTTCTCTCCATTAGCATGAATCATTCACAGTTGATTGTATTTGATGCTTAGAGAAATAAGCCCTTTCGTAAACGCTAGTTAAATCACCCAGCCTGCTCTCACTGTGCGGAGGAAGAGTGGACTGCATTTGATTTGCGGGGAAAACGCATTTATTCACTCATTCCACAGACGGGCATTGCTTACAGCCTGTGGGAGGTGGGGAGGGTAGAAAAGGGGAGATAAGATGAGATCCCGGAGCATATGGAATTCATTGTGTATCGGGGAAGCCATTCATTTGTTCATTCGGAGATTTATTGTTATGGTGGGGCCGCTGAGGGCTTTTGAAGAGTGGAGGTAACACAGGGAAAATGGTATTTTTGTGATCTGACAATGACAGGAAGAATAGATGGAACAGGAGGAACTGGGGAACCAGGCGGGGAGGGGGGATTGCAGAAGCAACGAGCTCCGGGCACAGCCTGAGAATGTAAGCTCTGAGCCTCCATCTTGGTACTCCCTGCTGGTGCTAGGAGGGGTGGGGTCATCCCAAGACATTTAAATTCAATTGGCTTGGAATGGCTACAGGGATCGGTGTTGTCTCCCAAGCTCCCTGAGGGATTATCATGTGTAGCCTGGATATCACAATCACTGTTATAAAGGAAGATTAGAGGGGAGGGAAGGGGAGGCTTGGGATATAAGGGTCTAAGGCGAAGGGAGGTTAAAGTCAGTCCCCAGCTTTACTGCTAGTGACTGAGAAAAAGATGGTAACGGGATCCATCCACCGTGTTAGGTAGGAGCTCTGTATCTGAAGATCTGTGTTGGAGCCTCCCACCCCCACCCCAACAGCAACTTGTGCCTAGAAGTGGGCCAATGGAGCACAGTCATACAGAAGTGACCGTGCCCTCGGGGATTAAGGCACTGAAACCTCACTTCTGCACAGGTGGCTGGATCACTGGAAAGTGAGGGACTCTGGACCACAGCTCCCAGTGCTGTAATTTAGCTCTGAAGCGGCTCCCACCGTCCATGTGTTAAAGGCTCACGTGGGAAGCACCACCCTGTGCTTTTGGGAAGTGGGGGACATTTGAGAGTTAGGGCTTGGGGGAGGAGGTCATCTGGAGGGGTTGACCTTGGGTGGGACCCATAGCCCATTCCTCTTCTGTTACATTAGCATCTCAGTCATGAGGTGAAGGCTTCTCTCTACCAAAGAGCCCACAACCCTCTTCTCTTTCTAGTTGATCGTCTCGGGTATTCGCTATAGTGACAGAAAGCTGACTGGTACTTGGGTCACCCCCGCCCCCGTCAAGGGTCCAGGGGTTCAGGACTAGTGAAGACTAATGCACTGACAGCTTGGGGAGGGGAGGGGTCAGAACCGACACCCCTGGGACAAAGATGGAGAGGAGAGAGACAGGGGCAATGTGAAACCCACACAGCATGCGTCCTGTGTCCTGGAAGGACCAGGGGCAGGTCAAACACGGGACAAACACAAGTGTGTCATATGCCGTAGGAAACCTATGTGACAGAAAGACGCTGTGTGGCTCCCTGGGCATTGTAAAGGTCACTAGAGGATATTGTTAGATGTCCCCTCATCGATGGGTGGGTGACGTGGGTGACCTCGAGGTCTGACGTATGAGGGCCACACCTCATCTGCTCAAAGACAGCATTGGGGTCCCAGCACATTTTAGAACAAGTAAATGCCATGGGAAGGCAGAGTGGACCACGATCTACCCCCTGCCCACCCTACTTCCTGTGTACTTTTGTTGATAATCTACCCCGGGAGTCAGAGTTCAGGTCACTCCTTGTTTGGAGAAATGGTAAACAAAGATAAGAGCTCTAAGCACTGGAATTTATTTTTTTATCCACTTGGACTAAAAGCCACTGCCGGTTAAATTTAGACACCCGGTTCCAGGCCCCTCCCGCCCTCTTGCTTCCTGCCCCCTCTCTGCCACCATGCCTACAGCATGGTCTCTGCTGGTTGTGGAATATGTAATGTATTCACAGGGCTTGGGCCAGAGTCAGCCTGTCTGGATGTTTATCAGAATGTATCACTGGAGGGCCTGGGAGACAAGAGCCACTTCCTCTGGTCTCCAGCTCAGTTTGTCATCAGTGCAGCAGCAGCAGCCAAAGGCTACCCAAATATTTACCCAAACATCCTCCCAGGCAGAGCTCTGGGCTTCTGTCTCACACCGTCTAGGTGGGTTGCGCCCCAGGGGATGGGGGACATCACAGCAGCGCAGCAGACCCTCTAGGTTTACAAGGTCACCTTCCACCTGCCTGGAATCTATCTTTGAAAGGCTCCTTTTTTTCCTTTCTATGTGGCATAAATCCCTTTGCAATCAACTCTAAGATCCAGAGAAATCCTTTTGTTGACCCGGAGTTCCGTTGTTTTGAATATTGCTTCAAATAAATGCACCATTGTCTGGGTTTCAAATTTTCTGGAAAAAGATCTCCACTGTGATGTGATTTATTGTAGCAGGATCCCGCCTCCACCTCCCAACAACACACACACTCATCTTCAAATCCCTATTGACTGCACAGGATGTCAGTAGGGAGGGCCGTGCCCAAGTTGATCCCCCTCCCTCATCAAAAAAAATCCTCCTTTGTCCAAAATGTGTCTGGGACCACATTTTAAGGATTGTTGAAAATTTAGGAGTATTTTATTAATTTATTTTGATTTTATGTGTATGGGTGTTGGCCTGCCTGCTCATCTGTGCACCGCTTGCATGCAGTGCCTGTGGAGGCCAGCAGAGGGCAGGAGATCCCCTGGGGCTGGAGTTACATGCCACCCTGTGTGCTGAGAACTAAAACCTGGTCCTCTGCCAAAGCAATCAGCGCTCTTAACTGTTGTACCATCTCTCCAGCCCCAAAGGTGTTTTTGCGCGCCAGCTTAGGAGAAAAGAGAGTTAGATGTCAGTGTTTTTGCTGACACTGAATATCAGTCGTGGGACACTTCAAAGAAAATAAAATGAAAGAGGAGATACCCAGGTTCCAGAAATGTAACCCTGTCACGAGGAACCATAGGTCAGAGAGGTGAAGCAGCTTGCTCAAAGTACTCAACAAGCGAGGGGCAGAGGCAGCGTCAGACTACAGGCCAGTAGGCCATGGCTCAACAGTATGCTTTCTGCCCATGGTGCTAGAGATGGATGCATTAAACAACAAAACCAGAGGAGAAAATCAGAGCCACACCACTATTGCAGAATACTGGTTAAAGATGTGTTACATTTGTTTATGCTGTAGAACATTTGTTTTAACGATGCATAGATGTGTAGAATTCTTTTTTTTTTTTTTTTTTTTTTTT
>NW_004949102.1:15755104-15762244 GCF_000317375.1 Microtus ochrogaster | reverse complement strand
CAAACCAAAAAAAAAAAAACCCAAAAAACAGAACAGAGAGAGAGAGAGAGAGAGAGAGAGAGAGAAAGGCTGGCTAGAAACGAATCAAGCCACAGCCAGGCATTCATAAAAAAGAAGAATAAGTCTCTGTGTGATTATTTGGGAGCTGGGTGGTGGGCCCCTAGAGAGTAAAGAATAAAAGAGTAGAAAAAACACCAAAAACAGCTACACACATTGAATGTGCTTTCTCCCTTCTGCCCACTCCCCTTTTCTTCCTTTCTTGTTTGACAGTGCTAGAGATTAAGATGCCCAGGACCTCACACGTGCTGAACCAGTGCTCTGCCTCTGAGCCACACCTCCAGTTCTCAGTGCTCAAGTGTGAGCCAGTGCAGTGGCACCTCCTTCTGGAGTGGCCACGGAAAACCCCAGGGAAGGCAATGCACTTGCAGAATGACATGGAGCCTGTTCTAGATCAAATAGGAGGCGAACTTGAGTAGTGCGGCTTTGCATTTCTTAACCCCTAGGCATGTAGAAAGAAAACAAAACCCAGGTGCTCCGGCCCTCCCTGTCTCTCTGGTGGGCAGTAAGTGGACAGGGAGAAGGTATCAGGTGCTTCCTCGAACTGCCCACCCAGAGCTGTGAGAAACTGCTGTCTGTAGTTCCCATCCCCAGTCTATGGAACCTGAGTCAGGGCCAAAAATGCTTTTTGTTTAGACTGTGTGTATGTGTGGAGTATTGCACGGGACATTCTTGTGATATAAGAATATCATGTTCTCTTTGCTTATCTGAAATTCAGATTTAACTGGATCTCTTTATTCTTGCTTGCCAGTCTGGCAGCTTGAGGGTTCTTACCATGCTAAGTTGAAAGCTATGTGGTTGGACCAATGCTCTCAGGTGCACGGAAAAACAGGAAGGAAACTCAGAGGTCCTCTAAGTTCAACACTCATTTTATGTACCCAGAACACCCCACTGCAGTCAGAGCGGCTGCTCACACAGAAGGTCTATTAACTGCTTTCCGGAAAAATCACCATCGGATCAGCTACTCTTTAACATATGCCCAGCCCCAGTTACGACAGTTACAAGTACTCTATTAAGATGCTTTTCTTGTTTGTTTTGTTTTGTTTTTGCCAAAGAAATGGAACATGATGGGGCAGGCTTGTAATCCTCGCCCTCAGGAGGTTGAGGCAGGGGAAACTCAAGTTCAAAGCCAACCTGAGATACATATAAAGACCGGTCTAAACTCTAAGTCACAGCAACAGTGAGATAACTGACACAGCCTCCCAGGCACTGCTCATGTCCCAGGGGAGGAAATAGAGGCTCCGGAACTTAGGTGGCATGGGAGAGCTAGGGCTGAACCTGTTCCCACAGTGCTTGGGTCCTCTGTCTACACCGCGGTCACCCCCCTTTCCACCTTGCGCTATTGGAGGTTTCTCTCTGTAGTTGGTGGCTCCCGTGAGAAGGACTTTTCTTTCAAGAGTAGCCTCTGCAATGGCAGAACTCAGTGCACAAAGGCGCCAGCTAGAAGGATGGCGTGCCTCTTCTCCAGCTGGAAGTAGGCGCCTATGGTGAGGTTTTTTAATTAAACTGGGGCGGCAAGCTTAATCAGGGACAGTCCCTGCCTTGGAGTTGTTGCCCATAGAGCAGAGTTTGGTGGCTGCCCAAAGTAGCCGCTCCGTGGGCTCAGACTCCCCACTTTGGGCAGAGCCTCAGTGAATTGGGGGGCTCCCAGCAGCTCTGCCCATAGACCCCCCAGGCCTCTCCAGAGGGACCGTGGGTCCCCTCTACTCCCCATGACATGTTGCCAGAGATGTGGAGAATCACAGTGGGCTCTGGGGAGACAGAGCCTCCTGGTACATCCTCCCGCTCCTCCTTCCCATGCGGCACCGGCATGGCACTGCAGGAGCAGCAGAGAAACTCTGCTCTCTCATCCTTCAAGGAATGGAAGGATTTCCCCTCTCTCTTCTCAGTGCCCCAGACAAAGCCCCTCCTCGTTCTCTGGGTCAGCTGGGCCTGTGGCACCCAAGGCTTCCCACATAGCTCATTCCACCTGTTCTCTTCAGAGCTTCCTGACACAGGCCTCTACCAGTCCCAGCCCTGGCTCCTGCTCTGGGTCCCCTCTTTTGGTTTTCTTATTTCTATGATTGGGTTGTTATGATATTGGAAAAACCCTACGGGGGTGACTGTGACTCCATGAGAACAAGTCACCCCCACAATCTTACATGACAAAAGATTCTTAGTCTTTTTATGTTTTTATTTCAGTGATGGATTCTTTTAGAAATATCCCCCCCCCCTTTTCCCCTAACAATAATTTTGTCTGCCTCACAAGGATGCCCTTAGCTACTCATGAGACCCCTTCAGGTCTGTGCCCCACCTTCTCTATGGCAGAGTGCTGCCTGTACCTGCTCTGCACCCAGCAGAGATGATCAAGGCACAGTCCCTGGGGCCAAGGGCACAGGGCTATTCTAGTAACTGCTGGAAGTGAGGGCTGGCTTTCATGGGACACTGTGAAGGTCAGGATCTGCCTTGGATGGGGGTGGGGACACCGGGAAGCCTTCCCCAGAGAACAGGAGCCTGATGCTGAAGCAATTTTCCAAATACATTTGTGTTCTTTCACACAGAAACAATAAAAGCCATTAAACAAGGTTTTGGAACAACGCTGCAGCGTGTTCCGTCGCCGCTGCATGTTTATTGCCATTTTATTGGCACACACTCTTCTGTGGTTTCTGCCTCACTTCAGCCTGGTCCCAGCCCAGAGATGGTGGTGGAGGCCTGTGTTAATGAGGGCAATTTGTTTTGGCTGGGGATCTTAGACTCTTATGTCTCTTTTGTCTCTCTGCCTGCTGCCTGGGTTGTGGACCTCGTGCACGCGTGGACGCCTGGCTCTGAGGCTGTCAAAGTATCCTACCGCACACAGGGGCAAGGCTTCTCAAAGGCTTAGCATGAAGGTCAGAGTGGCTGGGAAGATAAGTCCCTCTAGGTATTGGATGTGACACTCCAGGTCACTCCTAGGAGGCCCTTAGGGGAGGGCCAGCTGGCTGCAGAATTTTCCCCATCAGGATCAACGGTCCAGGCAGCCAAAAGCAGAGGTCAAGTCTATGAGCACACACACAGAGACAGAAGATGGCGTGGTAGAGAGGGCAGGAAAGGAAGCGCGGTGGGGACGGGTGGTCAGGGAAGCCAGGGCAGTGATCCTGAGGGGTGGGCACAGCTGAGCTAGATCCCTTCAGGGACCAAGACACAACAAGGTCCCAGGGGTCAGAACCAGGAAACACAAGAGTCACGTGTCAGTGACAGGACGCAGGTCTGCGGGGCTGCCGTCGCACGGGCAGGCTGAGATGCACACTTCTAAGTCTGAGCTGCTGCAGGGAGTGGATAAATGAGGAGGAGTCAGGGGAGACAAGAACACCTCACACCCCACAAGCTGGGAAACCCTTACAGGCATTTGTAGGATCGCCCTTCAGAACCTTGGTTCTGAGTGAGGGGCAGGGAGATGTAGCTATAACAAGGGTGGGGTTGGGATGGAGAGACGCCTAGCCTGGGGGAGGCATGGGAGCAGAACCAATGACGTCATTTATGAGAAAGGAAAGTTCTAGGCTTGTCGAGAGGCTTCGCCGTGTTCTGTGGGTGACTTTTGCTTGTGCTGGGTATAAACCGAGGTGTAGACGAGGGAACCGAGGCTCGGGATTGGTGTGTAAGGTCAGTAGGCACAGATGGTGGCTTCTGGCAAAATGAGGGATGTGGCGTTCTGGAGTGAACACAGACCAAATGTTGACTCCAAGGCCTGTGAGCGGGACAACAGAAGGACACAGGAGAGCAGTCTGTGGTGGAACACAAACCAGGTCAGCAGAGGAAAGAGCCCTCTTGGGACCAGGGTCTTCGGGTCAGGGAGGTTAAAGGTGAGCAGGAGAGAGCAGGACGATGGCCAAGAGAAGGAGAGATGCTGTGGGTTCTCTGCTCCCTCCGCTGTAGAAGCCACTGCAAAGATAATCTAGGACCTCCCTCTTTGGACCTGAATAAGGCATGGGACAGGCTGTTCTGGCTGGTCAGGGCTGGTCCCAGGTAGCACAGGGCTGGCAGCTCGCTTGGAAGGGGCAGGAAGCCATTTGGGAATCCTGCAGCCCTTGCTTCTGTGGTTAGCTACGTGGGGCTTTGGCTCTGCTGGCTTTCTTAGCCTTGAACTTCAGTCCCCCTGGGTGTCAGCAGATTCCTCTGGTGTGGCATTAACATGGGTGGTAATTACCTGCCCCATTGTCTTCATAGTCTAACTTGGGGGTGGGAACACCCCATCCCAATGTGTTCATCCTCTCTGTGACCTCAGCTAGCACAGCTGCTTCTCAAAGAACTGTCCCTGGACCAACAGGGTCACTTTTCAGAAGTTCGGCCAGACTTGGGA
The DNA here is from genome assembly GCF_000317375.1 of Microtus ochrogaster. Lineage (NCBI taxonomy): Eukaryota > Metazoa > Chordata > Mammalia > Rodentia > Cricetidae > Microtus > Microtus ochrogaster. The sequence continues at coordinate 15,757,872 of NW_004949102.1, read as the reverse complement.
AGCAGTGAAAATAGCACACTATACACTGTCTTTATTTCTGCTCAGGGCCTGCAGGGCCACAGGAAATGGACACAAACGAGAGCAGGAGAGGGACATCAGTGGCCTCTTCTAAAGGCTCCTCCTCCGTTCATCTGCGTACCCTCTCTTCTTATAGATCACCAAGCATGACTAACTGGTCCAGTTTGGTGGGCACACTGCCCTGGAACAGATGGCTGAGCAAACTCAATTCTCCCTGCCAGCCAGACAAGCGGGGACAGCCACCACAGGCTGTCTTTGTACACCCCTGAGCAAAGACATCCCTGTTTCTGCCACACAGCCCGCTGCCCTCTGGCCTGCATCCTGGCTTTGCAAGCTTATGAGCTGGTGTCTAGAGTTCTCTAGAACTTCACGTCAGTCACGCCAGCACCGTAAGTATTCTAGAGGTCAACATAGCCTGTGCTAAAGCTCGGAGGAAGCTTTGGAGGTTGTAGAGGGCAAAGGCAAGCAGAGGTGTTTTGTCTGGAGGAGGTTGGGTGCAGAGCAGAAAAGGAGACAAGCTATGTGACCTTGTATTTGCCTCTGGGAGTCTAAATGCAGAGGCAAGAGCAAGATGACATAGCCCAGAGGGTGATGAGAACCCAGATGCCCGTGGAGCCAGGAGGCACCAGGACTCCGTAAGCTGGTGTCCAGAGGGCACGGGTGTGATACGGAAGGGCTGCAGCATCTGGCCTGGCTGTAGGCAGGAGCTACTCAAGGCACACTGAGGGCGCGCCCTTGTCTGATGCTGTCCGAAGGGATGGGCTGAAGGTGGTCTAAGTTTCCGCTGCTTCAAGAAAAAGCAAGCATCTAGATTTTTATAGAATTCTGATTTCCTAAATTCAGCAATTAGTACATTTTAAAAAGCTAAACCAATACCTCTGTAGTTAGACTCAGTGTATAGGCCGCCTGTGCTGACCCCTGTCCTCCAGGGGTGACTGGATTCTGTGGGCTGGGCAGCCCTTGCCGTACCATTTGATGTCTGCCCGCTTTTGGCCCAGTCCCTAGGATGCTGTGGTATTTGTCTCCACACTTGGCTAAGAAAATAACATTCTTTTCCCAAACTTAGACTTGGCAAGTGGGTGGATTTCTGGTTTAGGTGTTGAATCTTAGAAAATGAAGAGGCACCTGATAGGAAGATACCAGTCCTTCTCAGGCATATCGCTGCTCTGTGGAGTCTAGGAGGTTCTCGTGACCCTCAGAGGCTTTTAGGTCAAGGCAAGGATGACCATGTCCACCTGCTCTCATTTTCAGGATCCACAGACGAGTGTGTCCAAAAGTAGAGTTTGTTGTTGTTGTTGTTTTGTTTTTTCAAAGTCACGCAGAGCAAAGACAAAACTGTCTGGAACTAATTTCACGGCGTTCTTTCCATCCCTGGAGTTGCCTTTCTTTCTGACGAGCGGTCTCCGTAGAAATGATCCCACCATCATCAGACATGTGTTTTATAATTGCACGATGGCTCTAGGCTCAGGGGCCCCAAACATAGAATGAAACTGGGAGTGTGCAATGTGATTGCGTGACGAGTATCAGAGAGGGGTCTTGGTGGGGGTGTAGGAATGAGACCCCAGCTCAGGTGGACAGGAAGGAGGGACAGCTTCCCCTTGCGTTGGGATCCCCATCCTTAAGTGTTCCTGGGGAGACGAGGGAGCCAGTGCACAGGCCAGTTTCTACAGACACAGAAGCTGCAGGGAGCCATAGGCAAAAGGCTTCCCAGGGTGAGTCCAAGCTGTCACCAAGGATGGGAAGCCTTCTGTGAGGTGTGTGAGTGAGTGTTGGTCCATCACTGTCAATTTAAGCTCCCAAGCTGAAGATGGTGGCCTCTAGAACGTTAGACAGAGACTAGTTCTTACAGATTGCTAGGGAAATTCTTCCAGGGCTTCCTGCATTCGACTTCAAATTCCCCCTCAGGAGCCGGGACTGAATACTAGAAGCGCACAGCGAGTTTAAATTTGTCTCATGGCTTGCCAGCTGTGCGGCCTGAGCCGACTTTGGCAGCTGCAGTTTCTCACCCACCAGAAGAGAGACACGCCGGCCTCGCTGCTCGGAGCTGTGTCAGCACAAGTCTCCATTCAAGGATGGCTCAGAAAATAATGTCTGTATGAGAAAACGCAGTGGACACTCGCTTCTGGTCAGCTTCCCCGTGTCTACCGGGTTGCCTCCCCTCAGGCAGCCTTTGTAGATGGACCCAACCAAACCTTGAATTTGCTCTCTTTCTGAAGAGGCTCCTCAAATGCTCACCGCACACCCTCACTGCAAGTGGGGTCTGCTGCTTCTTCCAGAGGGGCATAGGTAGTCACGGCAGACACAGATGGGCAGGAGACATGAGATCTTGCCACTCTGGGAGAGACTGCAATGCCAGAAGGTACAGCCTGCTCCTCTAGGGGAGCTCGATCCACAGGTGGAAGGATGTTGGCTTGGTCCAGCCACAAGCTGTCCCTTCCCTCAGGTAGAGATGAGTTTCTTATTCCTGGTATAGTGGGTAGGAGTGGGCAAAATGATCTCTAGTACAGACCCAGGCTGGGTTCCCCCTATGCTCTGATTTAAGCATTGTTCTGTTGGCCTCTTGAAGGAAATCACGTCCTGGGAAAATGGGATGTCAGAGGCAAATTTAGAGCAGAAGAGTAGAAAAAGTTCCCAGTAATAAGGAGGGCATGATATACAGTGTCAAGGGAAGGATTGGTTACTGTGTGTGTGTGTGTGTGTGTGTGTGTGTGTGTGTGTGTGTGTGTTGCAGTCTCCTTTAACAGATGGAG
>NW_004949102.1:15732383-15755004 GCF_000317375.1 Microtus ochrogaster | reverse complement strand
TTACTGTGTGTGTGTGTGTCTGTGTGTGTGTGTGTGTGTGTGTGTGTGTGTGTTGCAGTCTCCTTTAACAGATGGAGTCATAGGCTCAGGAAGGATCTGTGTTGTCCCCAGAGTGGCTGGGTAAGGGACCATTTTGCAGGGAGCCCCAACTCTGAAGGTTTTAGCCCCTACTTTGTCACAAACGAACACAAATGGGAAAAGTCTTAACTGGTCTGATGTATTTCCTCTTTTGTAAAGTGTATCCGTGTGCGTGAGTGCGTGCATGTGCATGTGTGTGTTCATGAACTTGTGCATGCCGAGAGCAGAGGAGACCTCTGTGGTCTTGCCTAATTGATTTGGGAAAGGGTCTCTCACTGGCAACAAGCCAGCCTCAGTGATTCTTGTCTGTCTCCCACAGAGCTGGGTTATAGGTGTACACGGCCATGCCCCACTTTGTAGGTGGGCTCTGGCACCCACCCCCAGGTCCCCATGATTGCACAGAAGCCCTCTCACTCCCCAAGCCATCTCTCCACCTCATGGATTCTGTCTTAATCTCCCCATTCACTTTCCTAGATGGTAACCCTGTAACTTGGTGATTTTCAGAACAGGAGCTGTCATCCTTTAGGGGGTCTATACATTCAATTTAAGGGGTGAAGGCCAAAATTTAGACTGATGTAGTAGCCAGGCATGATGGTACCCACTTGTAATGCTGTCACTAGGGGGTGAGGGTGGGACAGTCAGGAGGATCACTCAGCCTGATCTTACATAGCCAATTCTAGAACAGCCAGGGATATATATATCAAACAAAACATAATAAAGCTGAAGCACAGCAAATATGAAACATAAATAAATGAATAAATAAGTGAATGCATGCAGGGCATAGCACACACACACACACACGCGTGCGTGCACGCACACACGCATGCACACAGAGTAGACCACATATAGACAGCTACATGTCCTTTTGTGAAACTTCTGTCCCTGTTATGTGGTGAGTGTGCTCTGGTAAATGAATACCAGACTGAATTATAAATTACATTTCTCATGATGGGAACCAAAGTTTTAAACCCGAAGCTGTAATACCCAGGTGCTGATAGGAATGCCCACAAATCTTCTTTGCCTCAGTTTCCCCACTTTCACTGACACCCCTGTATAGTTGGATTTGTTTAACTCTATTAATGCTCCTCAGAGGACCAGCCTCCCTCACGACATAAAGATTCAAGTCCCCCACAGTGGGCACTGTCCTTGGTTGCTGTTTCTTCTGCTCTAGCAGAGAATACCTGGGGGTTAAGCCATCCCTGATAAGTGCAGACACCCCCAATTTAGAATAGAAACAGAAGCACTCAGTTAACTAAGTATCAGAATACAACAACTACATTTTCAATATAAGTATATCCTAAATACCAAGTGAGATACAATTAAAAAAAAAGTCATTATTTATCTGGATTCAAATTTAACCAGATACCTGTATTTTTTTTTTCTGACAGCTTTAAGCAGAGAGCAAACAGGAGGGAAAGTTAGAAGATTAAGACTTTAAAATGCCTCCAACTAGAAAACTTTGTGCTTTAATATGATCATAAATTAACAGCTGTATGGCATTATGCAAATTTATGTTAAATTATTCACTCTGTCATCACGCCCCAGTAAAAATTATATATATGACATTTAGGGGAGAAATGACATCTCCTGATAAGAGTTTTGCCCTGCATTTTCGTGCAGCTGATTACCTGTGCCTGAGCGCTGTGGCCACCCCTCCCAAGAGGTCCTTGTGGAAGTGGCTCATGGAGTTCCTTCTGGTCTAAGTCCCTGGAGAACCATCCCAGGAGTGGTGGCTTCTATTGCCAGGTGACGCACAGCCCTGCCCTTTGCCCAAGAGTGGCACCTTCTGGCAGTGAGCGCATGGGCTCTAGGGCATGCCAGAAGGAGGGATTTTATCCATAATCTCTGTCATTCTGTCTTGGAGCAGTCACACAAAAGGAGAAGGACATCCCACCAGCTGGCTAATTTAATTTTCAAGCAGACATACGTGACATCATGCCTTTAGGCCTCCTTACACACATACACTTGACCGTATCATTTAGAGCTCCCACCTGAAGGTTCCCAGTATATCCCATCATTTCTAAAACTAATTTCTTTTCTTTTTCTTCCGTTCCTGCCCCACTCCTTGAGACAGGATGTCATATAGCCCAGGCTGGATTTGAATTAGCTGGAAATGACCTTGAACTTTTGATCCTCTTGCCTCTACTTCCTGGGTGCTTGGATTCAGGTGAACCTCTACACTTGGAGGACAGTTTCTTAAAGTCGAGTCACTGCTTGTGGAGGAGGTGCTCCTTTCTGCTCTGGAAGGGAGGGTCAAGCCTTGCAAAGGGAATGTGACCTCCATTAACCTGGTGCCAAGGAGAGCTTGGAGGACAGGAAGCCAGATGGCTTTCAGGAGATTGCAGAATGCCAGACCTGGCTTGAAAATGGTTGTTGGCGGAAGTAAGCTACAGGGAGGAAGGCCGGTAAGAGGACCTGGAATGATCTGGAATGGAAAGCAGGGATGTTAGGAGCAGTCCTAGGGATTCCCAGGGGTGCTGATGCTTGCCATCCTACAGACGCAGGCCCTCGCTCTTCTGAAGGTGCATGAGCTCGCGAATATCTGGCAGGCTCCACTGGCCTTCTTAGAGAGGATGCTGGTTTCTCAGTGCACACAGACAAGTGTGCGTGGGTCTTGGCCAGGAAACTATAATACAGTGTGATTCTGGGCTGTATCCTAATGTCCTTTCCCCATTTGCTTACTCACAAAACAAAGGCATGTAGCTCAGTAGTAGAGTGTTTGCCTTACTTTGTGTGAAACCCTAAATTCAATTCCTAGTCTCTCTCTCTCTCTCTCTCTCTCTCTCTCTCTCTCTCTCTCTGTCTCTCTTGTGCAGGTTCAAAGGGGGATTTGAGCGAATGATCTCTGTTTTCCACCCTTGATCATCACTTCCTCAACCACCACCACTGACTACTGCTGAGCACCCATGTCTGGCTGTGGTGAGGCGGACGAGCATAGGGCTTAGCTTAGCAACCCGGGACTCTCCTTGGCTTGCGCTAAGCACACATATCCCTTTCCTAATAATGCACCTCATGACCTACCAGGCTGCATGTCCGCCTCACTCCAAACAATGGAAGAGGCTCCTCCTCCCCTCTCATGAACAATTTCTACTAAAACACATACCAGAATGTGTCTGGGTATGGAAGGCAGTGGCCTGGTGTGGTTTACATTGCTTTTGAGTGTATGCACTGTGAGGTAAATTGTATCCTCTGAGTAAACGTTTAGGGAAATCTCCCTGCTTACCATAGTTAGGCACACCTATGATTCAAGCCAGATGCATCATGGGAAGGGACATACTCAATGAGCAGAGATTTATTGAATTCTTCCTTAAACCCCATAAAAGGAGATCCCAAAAAGTAGCAGGGTCCTTAGAGTTCCCTCATTCATGTGGTCTGCTGTCACTCATGTGGTCTGCTGTCACTCATGTGGTCTGCTGTCACTCATGTGGCCTGCTGACACTCTTGAATGTACGTGATCTGTCTCTCTTCTCAACTCTCTCTATTGCACTGCTTTGAATAAAGTTTCCTTGCTATTTTGCAATGTGTGTACATCTTATTTCAATTATTTGACTAAGATGCCAAGGGCCTGGCAACACCTGGCCCAGACCCTGACCACTGGTGACCATGACAGACCCTGCACTTGTGATGGGACAGTCAGGCTTGTCCAGAGGGCAAACAAGCAGAAGAGGCTCCTACCTGTGAGAAGGTGTGCAGAAGTGGAAGAAGAGGAGGGCTAGGGAACGAGGGGATGAGATATGAAACTTCTAAGGTTGGAGTTTCTTTCCTTTCTGAAGTGATGAAGGCAGAAATGTTCCAGGTGTGTGTGTGTGTGTGTGTGTGTGTGTGTGTGTGTGTGTGTGTGTGTGTGTGTGAAGTCTGTGGCTTGCTTGGTCATGGGCTATGCCAGTTAAAAGTAAGAGGGTCACTCGGGAGGCAGAGGCAGGCGGATCTCTGTGAGTTCGAGACCAGCCTGGTCTACAAGAGCTAGTTCCAGGACAGGCTCCAAAGCCACAGAGAAACCCAAAGTAAGAGGGTCTAAGGCCTGAGCATGGACTAAGGGGAAGGTGCTGGTTTCTGGAGTTGTGGATCACAGATGCCTCCCCAGCAAGGACAGGCTATATTCAGGGACCTCTTCTGGCTATGGCTGGTCCACGTACTAGTGGAAAGTGGAATCTGGAGGAGACTTGCATCAGCGGAACTTTGAGATTTGACTTAGGAGGCCAGAGGCGGGAGAGAGGGCAGGGGTGACATTCACATTTCCTCTTCTGGACTTTGGGGAAGATACAGAAGGATGGAAAGGTCACAGGCTACTGTGTAGATGCCAGACACAGCCTGAGTTTGTTTTGCTAAATTAGGGTCTGTGTCAGCTCAACACGTCACAGAATTCCAGACAGACACTACGGGCCCTATTAAGAAGGATTTAAGGAAAAATTTGAGGGACAGGGAGAAAAATATAACTAGATACAGTGACAACTGACAGGCTTAACACATAAATTATTCCCAAGGGGAAGAAACTGTCTGCCCGAAACACAAGGGACAGAAAGAATAGAGGAATTCTTGATAGGGAAGATTTTACATAGGGAGAAAAGCTAATAATACATGGAGATATCTATAGAGATTAATTTTAAGAGACCCAAGGGTAGACAAGGAGAATGTAAATTAAATGCTAAGCAAAGAGAATCCATTTCTAATCAACCTAGGTTTGCTTTTAAAAATCAGCTGTTTTATTTATGTGTATATGCATGTGTGTGCATCGGTGTAGATGCAGCAAGTGTGCAGGCGTCCTCGGAGGCCGGAGGGCATTGGTTCCTCTGTGACAGACAGCTGTGAGCAACTTGACGTAGGTACTGGGAACAGAGCTCTTAACAATCGATCCATCTCTCCAGCCCTCCTTTTTCTTTCTTCTGCTGTGATTTTTTTTATCTCGTTTGATTAGTTTATTAATTATTGAAGTAAATTAATCTCTTACTGGTAAAGACAAATGCATCTTAACTTACTGGTAGTTCCTTGTTGCCAAGTAAAGAGTGATTTTTTTTTCTAGTACTGTCCTTTGAGGCTTGGTGGCAGCAGAAAGGGGACATCCAGGGCAGAGGAAGAAACAACTCTGGGAACTTCCAACATCCTGCCATGAACTTGGCTGCCACAATGGTAACAAAACAGAAGTCATATGTGCATCTGACTACAGGTCCCCCAGTTTTGGCATCTGCTCTTATGGGACAGTGTCTCCCAGACTTAGTGGCCGTTCCCAAGATGGCACCAGGGAATAGTTGTTCTGGGTTCAAATTAAGTCTCTGTTGCTAACTTAGTGTAGTTACTTTACCTCCAAGCTGCTGATTCATTTAGTCATTAAAATGAAGTCCAAACACAGAATTGGTTGTTAGGATTCCCTGGCTCTTGGATTATTGAATGAGAGTCTCTTGCATTAGAGGCTTCTAGGAGACTTCATTTTACCCAGGATTCTTGGCTAGTAGGGCTGACTCTTTACAGCAAGGTCAGATTTATTTAGCACATAAAAGTGATTATGAATGATTATAATGCTTCATAAATGTTTACCGTTACTCAGGAGGTAAGAACCATCATTAGCATCTTCCAGGTCTACAAATCTCTCATTTGCAGCCAAGCTGGGGACTCATCAAAGGAGATTTACAGCGCAAGGTGAAAAGACAGAGAGGGTGGGAGAGAGACAAAGAGATGGCTCACCCTTCCACACCACACGGGAACACTTAGCTACTCTTCTTTCTTAGCTGGGGTGGGGACCTGTGATGGATACCCCTGAGCGCCAGCTGTCTTGAGGATAAGAGGGAGAAATGGGTCTCACAGTTCTTGAGTCGGTCACAGTCCAGGTGACCTCCCGGTCTTGGCTTTGATGTGACACTTACAGATAGGTGCACCTGCTGGCCCTGCCAGAGCAACCAACCATCCCTAAGGCCTTTCTGGACCGTAGCTAGTGAGAGGGACTGGGTGTGACCACCACACTGTCTCAGAAAGTTTGCTGCTTCCCACAACTTGACTTAAGGCTTTTCTAAAATGTTATGAGCAGCTCCAGGCCCCATAGGGTGTTTATAAAACCATTCCTGCCTGGGCAGTGATAGCACACACCTTTAGTCCCAGCATTTTAATCCCAACACTTTAATCCCGTTTTTAATCCCAGGCAGAGGCAGGTGTATCCCTGTGAGTTCAAGGCCAACCTGGTCTACAGAAGGAGTTCCAAGACAGCCAGAGCTATTACACAGAGAAATTTTGTCTTGAAAAAACACAAAACAAAACAAAAAACCACCACAACAATAAAAACCCAATTAACCAACCAAACAAACAAAAAAACATTCCTGAGGTTGACAGTGACTTTGGGTCACATAGATCGTTTGGTGCAGACCCCTCACAGTGTCCACGGTACTAAGCCTTCACCTGAGCTGCATCTTAGATCCCCAGGGTCTTTTCAGAAGCCCGGGACTCACTCTGGACCAACTAAGTCAGAAGTGGATCCCAATTGCTGCCGTTTTTACAGCTCTTGAGGACGTGGAAGTTTATGGCTATTCTGGGGTCTTGATTTGCATATGGGGCACAATGGCAGGAGTGGGGAGAAGCCTCCTGGGCTGCTAGTTGTTTCAAGTCAGACTGTACCGTGCTGAATGGCTGTGCAGAGCAGGCGTGGTAGTCTCCTGTCACTGTTATCTGTAAGACGGGACTTAAAAGGAGTCATTTTGGCTCATGGTTTTAGAGACGTTAGTCCCTGCTCACTGGGCTCTGTGGTTTCCTGTATGGCAGGGCACAACATGGTGGCGGGGCATGGTGAGGCATAGCAGGGGAAAGTTGCGCACAAGGCAGCCAGAAAATGGAGCAGGAGGGGGAGGCTGTCCAGACACCTGTTCTCAGTGACAAGCTTCCTTCAAATAGGCTTCACTTTTGGTTTCTACCATTGCCCAGAAAGCTCTCTGAATGATGGATCCATCAGAGGTCTCACGGTCCAGACGCCTTCATAGGGCCCCATCAGGTAGACAGCTAACCTTCCACATGAGCCTTTTGGGGGCCACTTTGTTGCCAAAGCCATGACAAACACCAGGTCTTGGTCAGAGAATCTAGAGACTTGGTGAGGCCTGGAGGTCCTGTCTCCTTTTGGGTAGAAAGATGGGGAATACAGTCTCAGAGTTCTGGGCTGTTCTTCCCTTTCCAACATCTTCCAGGCCTTCTTTACACTGAGAGGAAACCACATTGGGCAGCAGCCAAGGGCAGGGTGGACGGTGAGAAGGTGGCCTCTGATTGGTACCCAGGAGGGAGGATGGGGAGGGCTCTGGCAGAGCAGTGCAGTGCTGGGTAGAAGGTGGGTCCCGGGGGTGGGAGAGCCAATGTGGCTGCAAGCCAAGTGTCTCTTGTATATGCCTAATAGATTTAACTACACACCCAGTTTACAACCAGAGTGTAAACTTCTAGGGGGCAGACCCTGAAGAGAAGGTGGAGAGCCAGAGAACTTTCTATAAAGAACGAGGTGATACCATCCCCAAATGAGAATGAGAAATGGGACCCACAAAATAGCTCAACATGCAAAGGTGTGTGCCAAGCCTGGTGACACCCCACCTCTGAGCACAACCACATAAATGCAGAAGGAGAGACAGATACGACAAAGTTACACATACAATATGATGATGATGATGACCAAGAAAGGCTTCAGGCAGAGTGTCTGTTGAAGCAGAAAGCAGCCCCAGGACTGAGTTTTCAGGTTCCAGGATGTTTTTGTGGGTGTGGGTGAACTATCCAGGTACCTAGGGGCAGGAGGGTGAAGTTGCCTAGGTGCCGTTCATTTCGTACCATTACAGGCCACTCAGAAAGAGAACCCAGAAACTCAGCGAGTAGACCATGATGACAGGAAAATCACAATAAACCTAAGACCTTCCATGGTCCTGAGAAGCAATATGACAGGTCAGAGATGGTGCTGGTGGAGGGGCTGATGGAGGGTTGGGCTCCTTTGCCATAGATGAGCATGGGCAGGGCTGCCCTATCACCCGGACAACTGGCATTTCCATGGTTCCATGAGACAGAAGTACATACAGCCCCAAGCTCCACCCCTGAAGGTAGTCTTGAAGTCCCCCTTTTCCAGTATGTTTAGAGCCACTACCACCTACCAAGTCAATAGAAATGGTAGAGCTTAGAGGACCAGCCATGGAACCCCTAACATTAGATACTGTGTTGATGTGTCCTTAGTACAAGTCAGGAGATGGGAAAGCCAGAAGGATCCTGGGTGGGTCCTTCCCAATGAAACCCCTATCTTTGGATGCTGTCCTCTCTATCATGACAAGTCTTTTGAAAACTTGATTAGGCTGTAGCGCCCTACTATGTATTCTGCCCCACAGTATTAGTGTCTATCTTACATTAAATAAAGGCCATGACCTTGGGTTGGGGGGTTGACCCTCATCTATTCAGTCGAGGGCAGAAGAGTGAGCATTGCTGTTTCCTGGAGAAGCCACCCTGTCTTCAGACGGCGGCATCAACTCCTGTGTGAGTTTCCAACTGCCAGCCTGCCCTACAGACTTCAGACTTGCCAGCCCCCACACGGTGTGAGCCAACTTCTTAAAATAAACCTCGCTCTGTCTTGGTTCTCTCGCTCTGGCTCTTCTTTCCCTGCCAATGCCACAGGCACCGTGATAGCTCTGACTCTGTGACGTTCTTGTGAGGACCAGGTTAGTGCTCGTTTGCAAAGTCAGGAGCTTGGGTCTTCCCTGAGAACACTCAATGCCGTTGCTATTGACAGCAGAGATGCTGTCTATATTCCAACCCCTCCCTTTTACAGATAAGGAAACTGAGGCACGGAACAGGTGATAACAGCTGATGCATGTATTGCTGATGCTGTCACAAATATCATAGGTGTGTTAACTCTGCTCTGTGACAACCTATGAGCTATAAAATGGACCTATCCCCATTTTACAGAGAGGAAAACCAAGCAACAAAAAGGTGTGTCCTGTCACAGATCCAGTGATGGTCACTCTGCCCTCCATGTTCTCCCTTCGGCTTGGAAGGCTGGCTCTTTGCTCTGGTCCAGTTTGGCGGAATGTGGTTGGGGGCCTCTGGTACAACTTACGCTTCTTCACCCTGTTGTCAGCCTGAGAGTTGTAGTGAGAGAGCAATGCAGCTGCATCCCAGACCAGCGAGGGGTGGACTGCAAACCCAGTGACTGATGGGAGGGAGGGCCAGGACCCCAAACAATGCATTTGCAGGTAAAAGTTTTCTGTTTTAAAGAACTGCGCCGGGCGATGGTGGCGCACGCCTTTAATCCCAGCACTTGGGAGGCAGAGGCAGGTGGATCTCTGTGAGTTCGAGACCAGCCTGGTCTACAGAGCTAGTTCTAGGGTAGGCTCCAAAGCCACAGAGAAACCCTGTCTCGAAAAACCAAAAAAAAAAAAAAAAAAGAACTGCAATCCTGGACCATCTCTTCTTGGTTGGTTGACTTTGGGGCATTTTTGAGACAAGTTCTCACTGCTTAACCCAGGCTGGCTTTATATTCAAGATGCTCTTGCTTTCTACTCTGGAGTACTGGGGTTCCAAGTGCACACCACCACTCCTGACCCAGCTCACCTCTTGCCAGCCACTAGCGTCAGTTACTCAGGTAATTCAAATCCTTGCCTGCCACAGAGAAGACAGGAGTCGGTGCCACCCTCTTCCTCCTCACCGTCCTCACCGACTAACTACAGTGTCTAGGAGAGGGGGTCACAAGGTAATAGGAGTCTGGGTGGCTCTCCACCCCTTCTTGTTCGTAGCCAGGGGGAAATGTGTTCCCTTCTCATCTCCATAACAAGAAGCCTTGGCAGGGGGTCTGTGGTGGGCTCCCCACAGCTCCTGCCCCAGTTTGGTCCCAGCAGGAGGAGGCCAGCGGAGTTTAATTACATCCTTCCTATAGGGAACATTCAAGAAATGAGCCTTTGAAAAACAACTTGTGCTACCAAAAAGTGGGGGGGGGGGATCAAATTAAGCAAGTGAGGAACGGGGCCTTGCCTCCTGAGTCCTAGAGACCCAATCTAAATATTTAAACGTAAAAGACAGATTTCTAACCCCTCAACTTCATAAACCTTCTACCCTGCCACTCACTGGAGAGTCGAGCATCCCTCTGATCTGGAATATTCATAGGCCTGGACGGGCATGCTCATCTAGTTGGTGTTTTCACACATGCCATGTTCAGTTATGAAACATCTCAAGCAGACAACACCACAACACAAAACATAACTCTGCTCACAGCCCTGGGGAGGAACAGACGACCAAAAAGCCTGTAACGCAAACACTCTGGAAAGGCCCCCCCATTCTGTGGCACCTCCCTGACACCCCCCTCGGTTCTAAGGTATTAAAGGGCTGGACGGAGCCCCCCAGGAGCCACAGGCTTCTAAGGGGACACTCATGCCATAGGAGAAAGTCCCTTGTTCTGGAACCGTCAAGCCTGACGTAGGAGCTGCTGTCAAAGACCTGTCCTCCTGGGTGTGTGATGGCCACAGCCCAGGTTCCCCTTGTTTGGAAGGTTCTAGCCATCACCTGATAGGACTGTGTGAGGCTCCACAGGAGCCTGTGAGAGTATAGTTGTCTGACTGTGGGTACCACCCTGCACAGACTCTTCAGCCTATATCCCCTCGCTCAGTTGTGGCCCTTGTCTGACCCCAGTAACTCTATCCTCCCAGGAGGCAGTAACCAACTGGTTTCTACCCAGTGTGCCTCCCTGCCAACCCCATCCTGGATCTTCACTCAGATCTGCCTCTAGCTGGAGGAGGAGGGCACTGCCTCCATGCATGGCTCCTCTGGGCACCAGCATCTCACAGGCCTGGTGTGTACCGGGCGCTGTTGTGTGATCTGGGCTGGACCAGTAGGCCTGGCAGATGTGATTTCCTATGCCCATAGGGCTGGCATCCTACTTGGGCTTGATTCTGGTGCCCCTGCAGGAGAAGTGCAGGTTAATGGTGGATAATATGTTGAGACAAAACGGTGGTGTTCTGAATCTGGTGTTGGGTTTACAAGAGGTTTTTTAAGAACCATGGGTTTTTAAATTCTCACCAGACTTAGCTATTTGGAAACTTCTGTGTAGAATGGCATTCGTCAAAGGTGACCAGGGAAGTCAAAACACCAAGTTTCTGTTTGTTCTTTGACTTCCAAAGCTAACTGAAGGGAACAAAATCCATCCTTTCGATGTGCACAATAGTTAAGAACCACTTGGTTCAAGTGTAACTCAAGGCCAAGTGGACCACAGAATGCTGAGTTCCACCTGTAATTCCTGCTTTTCTGGGTTGCTGTGGACTGACCCGGTCATCTTACATTCTTAGCCTGAGTCCTCTAGGGCCCCAGATCTCGAATATACAGCACTCTGAGTTGTCACGGGAAAGGCACATATCCAGGCTGACTGGTGTGGGGCAGTCCTGGGAGAGCTGTTTCATTACAGGTCCCCTCTCCCGTGTGTTCTGCAGGGACACAGCAGGGGCGGGGTGGGGCTGGACTTGGAGCTTTCATTGCTAAACATCCAAAGAACAGAAGCGCTACACTTGCTGAGGTGGGGCAGCTCGGAAAAGCTGCTCCTAAATCCGTCCTGCCCTTCAATCTGCCCCCTGTCTTCCTTACCTCAGTGTCCAGTGACAGTGACAGGGTCTTTTGATGGTTGGGGCTGCTAGTAGGCAGTGAGCTAGGAAGTGAGGCGGGGGGGGGGACAGGTGGATTCTGGATCTCTCTGGATCTGGGGAACAGAGGTAGGGCAAGAATATAGGGGAGAAGAGGGAAGGAGAGAAGACAGTCCTGTGGGCATCAGAGGGGAAGGGAAAGGAGATGGTGGGGGGGGGAGGGGCTGGGAGTCAGGTCACAGTCAGGGTTGGTCAGATTTCCCAGGGGGCACTGTAAGGGTAGGCACTGGGTATCTGTATATTAAGGTTCAGGAGTACTGGATAATGACAGAGAGAAGCTATGACCTTTCACAGCCCAGACAGGCCCTGAGAGGTACCAGCTGCCCTTCCCGCCTGCTTGTGTAAAAGCTGTGGGGGATGGTTCCTCTGGATCCTGGTCTACTGGCCACTCTGCTCCAGGGACTCACGAGTCACCCACACTGAAGTGTTAGCTGTCTGTCTTCTCTCTAGAAACTGTCATGTGGGTGGCAGGGACCACAGATCGTAATTTCTAAGCTAGAGCCGCAGGCACACTCTAGAGACACCTCTGTTCATACATATGAAGACGCCCCACCTAGCAGTCATTGTTGGGGTGCTAGGTCTTAGGGTCCAAAGCTCCCAGAAAGGACAGGAAAGTAGGCAAGTGAGGTTCACTTCTAAGCAACCCCCTCACCAAGACTCCCTTTCTTCCCATGACAGCAGAGAAATGGGATAGGGGAACTTCCCCTCGCCAACAACACGTTGGGCAGGGCCTTACCAGGTGACCAAGACTAGTGGGTACAACGATCAAATCCTGGGCAAGCTTCAGGACCAGATAGAGCACCCTGCTTGAGGGGGAAAACATTCATGTTGAATGTGAATGTCTATGCAAGCACCCTGCACCATGCTTACTTTGTCTACTTTGAACATGGCTTTAAACCAACCAGAAGCTTGCCCTCCCTTTCCATCAGAGAACTACTTAAGGAGGCAAGAAGACTGTAGGGTACATTTAGGACTAACGGACTTCCAAATGGATTAGAATGGAATGAATCCCTCCACACTTTATCTCCCATCCATAAAGTGGCTGGCATCATCGCTGGAATAATCTAGAAACCATTAAAATGTATTCACAAAAGGCGAGCCACTGTCGATCCTCGAGGCCTTCATTATCATTAGGAATAAACACACACTGGCTGCAGGCCATCACAACAGGAGCAGGAGGATTTGCAGCTGAAGGGCCTGGCTCTTACCCTGTGAGCTGCTGACAGACCTCAGAATCCAGAGCGCTCCCCGGAAACTGTACGCAGATGCTCAAGCCCCGCCCGGGTTCAGTCCAACGGGAATCTGCAGTTTAGCCCCACGGTTCCTATGCATGTTAAATTTGTGTGCTTATTGGTGTGTGTGTGTGTGTGTGTTTAGAAGCCAGAGATTGACATTTGTGCCAGCCGGTTGCTTTCTATTTTATTTTCTTTCTTGACTGGCCTGGAATTCATCATGTAGACCAGGCTGGTCTCGAACTCACAGAGATCTGCCTCCCTCTGCCTCCTGAATGCTGCATTCAAGGTGTGCGCCGCCACACCAGTTCTGTCTTGTTTTTTGAGACAGGTCTCTAATAAACCTTGAGCTAACCAACTGGGCAAGACTAGCCAGCCAACGGGTCCACAGAGTCTCTTGTCTTTGCCTCCCTAATGCTAGGACTATAGACACACACTACCCTACCTACATTTTTGCATGGGTGCTGGGGATCCAAAATCAGGCCCTCATGCTGACTTGACAGGCATTTTCCTAACTGAGCCATCTCCCCAGAGACCTGTTAGCCTCTGGCGAGTGCTATGGCCTGAGCCTGCTTCACACTGCCCCCACGTTGGTTCTTGCTTTTATGCTAGGGTATTAAGGTGTTCTGATTTCTTCTCTTCTACATGGCTGCTTTATGTTCAGATGCACTGTTGAGAGATCTGAAGAGAAGCAGGGATTCTCAGGAGCCGTGGGGACTGCGTGGCTTGCTATGGAGCTGACAGTGAGCGCCCATGCTCTTTCAGCATTCCAGCAGACTTGGGCAAGGGAAGGAATCCCCGCTGACCGAGAGCCACATGCCCAGTTTCAGCTCCATCTTTCTTCCTGCATGACCCTGGATGCAATTCTAGCTGGGAGATCTTTTTTCCTCCAAAGTGAGGGCAAATTTATGTTAGTCTGTCTAAATAGTTTTCAACCTAGGGCTCCCCCCTGTGACAAAAGGACACGTGTATGTATGAAATAGCTGTTGGTGGCTAACAGATATTTTATTTTTGTAACCATGGGGGTATGTTTGGCTCTTTGAGATCCTCTGGCTGCTTCAAGGAGCAAACCCCCAACTTTGCTCACATTAAGCAGTGTGAGCTAATCAGCTGAAAAAACCAGCGTGGGATGTTCTTTGATCCTTAAGAGAAATAGGAAGAGGAAGATGTGTTTTAATTAGATCTTTATAGTGTGACAAAGTAGCTGCTGGAGAGTTCCAGGGAGTTGATCGTCCTTCTAAGTCATGGCTGTGTTCAGACTACCCTGAGCAGGGGCTGTATATCACTGTCATCCAGTTTGTGATAAATTTATAACTGGGTTCTGCAGAGCAGATTTATATCAACAATTAAGGAGAAGGAAAACGGCTCATAAATTTTGGCTGGCATCGTCCAACACCGAAGAGGAGGAAGGAGAACGGTTTAGCCGGATCAAAAGTCAATAATCTCAACATGAAGTGCTAAAGCTATAGCAAAACAGTCGAAAAGGAACGAGTTGTATTTTCTCTTTCACCCTTTAAAAATTACACATTGGAGTGAACAATGGCACAGCCTCACGGCGAAGGCCTGTTTAGAATCCTGAAGTGCTTTCTGCAGTCTCCTAAGCTGTGCAGATGGGGGAAGCCTCCCCCTGGTCCTCTGTTACTAGTGAATGAGTGTACCCCCTCTTCAGACTGACCAAGACAACGTGGGTGGGGGAAGACGAGCTCTCCACAAGGCCCAGTGATTCGAAAAGGGCAACGTGGTGGTTCAGCTCCCAGAATTCATGTCTTGGGATTTGGTCTCTCATCTTCTATGTCAACGGTATTGGAAGGTAGAGCCTTTGAGAAATTAGGATTAAATAAAGTCATGAGGGCAGCGAGCCTAAAATGGTGCGAGTGGTTTTATGACAAAAGAAGCAGAGGAGCTCAGACGTGGTTCATTTGGTAAAGCACTTGTGACGCTAGTGTGGGGGTCTGGTGTGGATGCCTGGCACGCACGAAAAAGCTGGGGTCAGTGGCACATACATATCATCCCGGAGTGGGAAAGCAGAGACAGGTGGGTCCCCAAGACTAGCTGCCCAGTTTAGCTGTACTGACCTCTAAGTTCAATGAAAGACTCCGTGTCGAAAAAATAAAACTGAGAGTGGAGGAAAACATGAAACACGGACTTTTGGCCTCCATAGGTGTGTGTGTACATGTGTGTACATGCATGTATGTGTGCATGTGTGTACATATGTGTGCACATGTGTGTATACATGTAGACAGACATACCCAAAAACAAAAATAAAGAAGCAGAGACCAAGCTAGCATGCATGCTGTCTCAGCATGTAACACTCTCTGCTATATCACGAAGCAACAAGAAGGCCCTTGCCCCCCGCCAGCAGACTCTGGTACAATAACCTCCAGAGTGATAGTGAGATGTTCTGCTACTTGGTTTTTTTTAAATCTTGTCTATTCTCAAGTCTTTTATTATAGCAACAGACTGAGAGAAGGATCTAAGCAAAAGGAAGAGAGGCTGAGCAAAATTCTCAAGACAGATGAGTTGGAAGAAAATATGTGTGTCTAGAAAGAAGGCTGGAGACACGAGCTATTGGGCAGATTTACACTGGAACAGAAACCCGGTCCCTGTAAGGAGAGAGGCAGCTGAGGCCCAATGGGTCAGAGTCAGGAGCAAGGAACAGAGCATTGTTAGGCAGAAGCAGGGCTGATTCCCCAACAATGGGGGTGGGAAGGGGGCAGCGCATGAGTTAAGTTGTTTTTGCTAACAGTGAAGCTTTGAACTCTTGACTTTCATGGCTGATAAGTCTCTTCTAGATTGGTAAAGTGTGCACATGGCAGCTGGCAGCCTGGGCTCCACTGTGAGCAGTTGGAAGCATCAGGTGCCCCCGAGGAAGTCACAAGTAGCAGCCACATCATTTAAAAGAGATGCATGGAAAACAAAAAAAAAAAAAGAGAGATGCATGGAACTAGGTGGCCTGGGCACTGCTGGACCCACTGTCCTGGTTCCATGACTCTGCTCTGAGAAGTTCTGAAGGAAGGAGACTGAAAGAGGAAACTGCTTATTTGGGGGACCATGGATCCTTTTTTAAAAACAAAAACAAAACTTTTTATTGATTTTTGTGGATTTCACATCATGTATCCTGATGTCACTCATCTCCTCATCCCCTTGTTTCCACCCTCTGCCCTTGCAGCCTGCCCTCCTGCCCCCCCAAAACCCCAAAATTTAAAGGTAAGACAAAACAAACAAAAAACCAAGTAAAGCAAATCTTGGCATGGAAGCTGTAGTGTGGCCTGGTGAGTCACACAGCGCACCCTTTAGTCAATACAGCTTTACTTCTAAGTGGTCATTGCAATGAGTCATTGGTCTGGTTCGAGGCCTCTGGCTTCTACTACACCCTTGATACTGGGCCCTCACTGGGACGCCTCTTGGACATCCTATTGTTGATTTGTGTCGTGGAGATCCTGCAGCTTTGGATTTGTGGGTTTGGGGGACCACGGATTCTATGCCCAATGCTGAACAGGCTTTTTTTTTTTTTGGCTACCCAAAAGTCATTCACCCCACATCCAGGATCTACCCTTCCCCCACTGAAAGGTTAGAAGAAGGGGTGAGACCCACCTTCTTTAACTGCAGAGATCCTGGTGATCCTGGCCTAAGACAAATCGGGTCCTCGTGTTCACATTGCCAGTGGCTGCTTGAGGGACCTGTCCCTGAGGAGCAATGGGCTTCTGTGTGAGCATTTCAGCAGGAGAGCTGTGCTTCTCCATGCTGGGCTTGTACCTGCTTTCCTCTGCCCCTGTCTTCCTAATATAGAGGTCAGAGCTGTGCAGATGCAGCTCAGTGCTAGAGGGATTTAGTGCTAGCTCACTGGATCAAGACTCAGCAGACTAGGGATGGGTACTTAATACCTCACAGCTCCAGGAATCCTCATACTTAAACTCCCAGCCAGGGGCTGGGGAGATGGCCCAGCCAGTAAAGTACCTACTGTACAAGCAAGGGACCTGTGTGCGGCTCCCTAACCTCTACATGCAAGCAAGGTGTGAAGAGCCAAGTCCAGATCCTAGATCCCGTGGAAGGCTGCATGGGCGTAGCAGCTCACCCATGATTCCAGCACTCAGAAGGTGGAGATGGGGAATCCTCAGAGCAAACTCACTAGGCAGACTAGCCATACAGAAACTCTGGGTTCAACTGAGAGACACTGCTTCACTGAATAAGATGGAGAGCAATGGAGGCTCCCAGGGCCAATCTTGGGCCTTCATACGCGTGTGAACGCATACGTGCACGCACATACAATACACATGCGAGGAAAAACTGAAGAGTGCATTTAAAGTAATAACGGGAGAAAGCACAAAACCTCCTCATGGACCTCATTTAATTCACTGTTCAAAATCCAGGTGACACGGCTATCTTGAAGCGAGGGGACAGACCGAATGACGAGTGTGCCCAAAGGGACGGAAACCAAGAGACAGAGAGAAGCAACTGGGCACAGGGTTGGAACACTTGCAGTCTCTGGAGTTTGCTGTGCCCTGGGGTCTACCTGCTTTAATTGTTGTTGTTTATGTTCATTTATTGTGTGTGGCGGGGGCAGGGGGAGTACAGGTGCCACCGCTAGAGTGTGGCTGTCCGGTGGTAGTGTGAGGTCTGTTTTTCTCATCCTATAGTATAGCTTGGTGAAGGAGGATTGAGCCAGTTCATCAAACTGGCAGGAGGTGGCTTTACCAGTTGAACCTTCTCGACTGCCCATTGGGTGACATTTTCTACCATTGCAAGAAGCAGTGTCCCAGACAACACAGGGTTTGTTTTTTCAATCATAGATGGGGGTAGTGGCTCTCACTACATCCCCAAAAGGCGTTACAGGAGGAGAGAAGGTGCTGGGGGAAGGGACAAGAGCCAGCATCTAGCCACTTGAATGACAGGTCACCCAAGGGGTTCTGCCCTCTAGAGCCCCCTGTGAACAGGGAAGGCCTGCAACCACAGAAGTCGGCACTAACTGGCACTCAGGAGATATCTGTTGAGTGGAAACCAGCAGGAAAGTTATAACAAATCATACTTTACATGCAAATTTTCAGGAATATTTTCAGGAAAATACTTAATGTGTGAACAGCTAATCTGCATTTTCATGTCCTGACAGATGGCCTATATTAACAGAGTTCTGGGGATAGTAGAAAGGAAGAAAGAAAGAAAGAAAGAAAGAAAGGAAAAGAAAGAAAAGAAAAGAAAAAAGAAACCTACAAGTATTCACCGAGTGGGTGCTGTGAGCGAGGCTGCACAGGGCAGTGTGTTCTCCAATTATCTCACTTACTGTTTAAAAAAACCCAACTTGGTGGCATTAAAAATGACCCCAAATATTGTCCAGAGGAAGAAAATGACCCTCAGGACTTGCATAGGTAAATAGAGCATATTTTCATGGGAGATGGTTCTAGGTGCCAATGTCTGATGCTGCAGTCTCAAAATGAACCAGACACCAAGTGCATCAGCACCTGTGGGACTGGTGGTCAATGATGCAGTCCCCTCCCAGCTTGTGCAAAATCAGAACTTCTCTGCTCAGGGCCCCGGATTCTGCAATTCACATCATCTTCTCAGAGGATGTAAGACCTGTACCTGGTGCAATCAGTTTGTGTGCCCATGGGTCTCACACTGAGCACAGCCCCATGGGAGGTGTCCTTTTAGGCTCAGAGGTTGAAGGAGGCCAGGGTCTGGTGATTTGGCATCACCTTCCTTGAGGTCAGGGTAGAGGTGAGGGCAATGTCACCGGGTTTTGTGTGGGAGCCTGGCTATGTCCACAGCTCCCTACCCAGACCTAATGTAGGTTGTAGCTGATGAACCTGGCAGGCTCCCAGGGCCTTGCTACTGTCTATATCGCAACAGTCTAGAATTATGCACAGCTTATGTGATCCTGGAAGGTGTCATTTGGAAGGGCTATTGCTTAGTAGACTCTTGGCTGTTAATCCTCCTCAGGGTGAAGATAACCACCCCACATCTTGGAGCATTTGCGCCTTCCCCAGGCCTCTCTCGTATGTACCCCATCACAGGGCACCCTTCAGATACTTCTGTGTCCACTTCTTTTAATGTGCCTTTTGGCTTGAGCCTACGGGCTGAACTTGCCTCTGCCACCTTCCTCAGGAAGGCATCTTCCCCAGTCTCCAGCATGGGACTCCGCACACTTGATCTTGGGGCTAGAGTCAGTTTTCTCAGCATATTTGTGTCCCAATGCCCTGACTATAATAATTGGCCCATGGGTGGACAGTGACCTCAGCATTCTGGTTGATGCGACCTTCACGACTTTCACTGGGAATTTGCAGTCACAGATCCTCTTTGGAGACGAGGATTGAGGAAACGTGTGGTCCCAGGCACTCTGGGCAGGCTTCCTATGGCTTCCCAAGGACAGTGTGGTCAAACATGGGGCCAACAGGAAGAAACAGCCAAAACTGAGGTCAGAAAAACTAAGGCCTGAGGGTGTCTTTGAGGCTTTGCTAAATATTTTCCTAAAGTCTCATTCACTCCTGAACAAAGCAAAGTTACATACCCACAAATACAAATGTTTGTTTTGCTAGAAATCAGTTTGACTCAGAGTTTTGTTACCTGGTACTAAATATGTCATAAGACACACACACTGTGATGTATCCCATCATCTCTGACCTCTCTTCTCCCCGTCACTCAACGGGAACCAAACACTCCATAACTCCCTATAAAGCAGACGGAGCCGGGTGGTAGGGTTATATGGATTCATGGCTTGAAGAATATTGATTAATGGATCAATGTCAGTCCGGAGGAAGCCCTGTCCTGTTCAACACTTTAATCAATGACTTGGATGACATGGGAGACACGGTTAGCAAGTCTCAGATGACAAGAACTGGAAAAAACGCTAATATGACAGACGGTGGAATCAAGATTTAAAATTATTTTGACTGAATGAAACAGTATTAAGGAGAAATACAAACTCATGCATTTAGGCTCCAAGGATCAATATGCATAAGCAGGGTGCTGGGGAGACCCGGCTCATCAGGCTCAAAAGATCAATCTGTATAAGCAGGGTGCTGGGGAGACCTGGCTCGTCAGTTATCATAACATCAAAGAACTTGAAGTTGACCACACAGGCTCACATGGAGTTAAATCCTGGGGCAATTAGTAGCAGTTATTTAGGTTCCAAAGATTTATTAAGTGGCTTGGAGAGGAAAGACTAAGATTGCCCCCACTTCCCCGGTAGGACAAAGAAGACTTGTCTAGGAAATAGTTTCTGGATCCTAATACTTCCAATAGCAGAATAAGCTACACCCCAAACTTGTGAATGTTAACTAATGGCACCAGGGTGTAACGGACAAGACTCCATTGTGGGGATTTCCTTAGTTAAAGTGATTCAAGGCAATGCACACAGCAGCATCCCGAGAAAACCATGAGGTGAGAAAGCAGCCCAGCCGAACACCCAGGAAAGGTTGCTGCCATCTACTACAGAGGGGCCTCATCTCCAAGGACACCCCAGACTCCACCTGTGCTTGGGGCTCCCAGCCCCATCCTGCCTTCTTGTCTGGATTGTGCCTCCTCCTCTGCCCTCTCCTTCCCGCCTCATCTGGCGTCCCTTGCCTATGCCTGCCTCTGAATACAGCTCTCTCCAGACGTGGCTTCCTTTGCCGACTCCCCCCTCTTGTCTTCCTCAGGAAGCGGCTCACAGTCAAAACATGCCTTAACCAGACTCCTTCCCTATGGCTGCCCTTTGACCCCCCATTCCTTCCTGGGTCTCTGCAGGCCCCTGGAGCCAGTCTCACGGGCTCTTTACTTTCGTCTGAACACCCCATTTTACTTGCTAGCCCAGAGAGATGGTGAAGGTGCATGTGACCTTATTTTATCTTACAAACTTAGAACATGATTTTAACAAGTCATTAAAGCGACATTTCACCGAATCCACAGTTGCGTGGATGTGCACGGACACCCGGACCCCGCCGTACTCACGTGCTTCTCCATGAAGAGGTCCACCTCTTTCAGAAGCCTCTCCTGGCAGTCAGGGTGGGTTGCCAGCAGGTAGGTGACGAAGGAAAGTGTGTTAGTGATGATCTCATGGCCAGCGATGAGGAAGAGGAAGGCCTGGCCCACAATTTCATCCGTGGTTAAAGGCTTAGACATGGATGTAGGGCAGCTTCTTTGGGGAGGGTCCACTGTGCACTTGGCAGAGGACAGGGCTTCTGTGACCATGTCAAAATCTTCCACGCCCACAGAGTGTGTGGAGTGCCGGGCATCCAAAACCATCTGTAGAAAGTCTCTCCGCCTCTGAGGACAGGAGAGGAAAAGGCACATTAGAATCACGGAATGAGGCTGGAGGACCAGGGAGGAGACTCCTGGGTGGAGTTTCTGAACAGTTCGGGAGGAACAGGTTCTTGTCACTGGGTTATCTGAGATGGTGAGAGCCTGGTGGTTACCAGAATGACCCTCAGGACAGCAGCAAGGGGCAGACCGATTCTCCAGTGGATATGAGGCTATCGTCCTCTTTGCCATTGTACAGACGTACGGAGCAACTGTGGGACAATTTGACATGCGCAATGTGTGATGGCGAGAGCAGTCTTTCCATATCATGTGTGTGCTGTGTAGGTCTGGAATCTTCAAACTCTCCTTTTGGAGTTGTTACAGAACAGCCACACCTAGCCATGAATGTAGTTTCCCTGCTGAGCTGGAGAACACCAGAACTTGGTCCTCTTACTCATCAGGGTTTGGGTACCCAACCACCTCCTTTCCCTCCCTCCCCTCTCCAGCCTCCAGTGACAATCATTTTCTATTTCTGGGATCAGATTTTTAGATCCCACAGGCCCAACAAGAATTCTGTGTTTGTCTTTCTGTTCCTGGCTTCTTGCACTTAACATAACATCCTCCCGTTTCTATCCATGTAGCTGAAAACCAATAGATCCCATGCTTTTATAAGGTCAAATAGTATTCTGTTGTGTTTATGTCTCAGGCTCCCTTCGCCTATTCGGGATGAGGCCATTCCAGCCAGGCTGATTCCTACCCCACCCCAAAGTGTGCTTAAAATAAAGCAAATTTTGGAGCAGCAGATACAGTGGGATCTCATTCCCTAAAAACAGTAAGTGTACAATCTAGAGCAGTATGTGCGTCTTTCACGTGTAGTAACATCGGCCACGTCTGATCCCTAGGGCAAAAGGAGGTGGGAAAGCCAAGGTCTTTTAGTTCTGATCAGCACTTTCTACAGGGAAAGCCAAGGTCTTTTAGTTCTGATCAGCACTTTCTACAGTTTGTACTACTGGCTGAATTTCCAGTGAGAAGACACCTGATAGATTTAAATCAGAGCACATGTCTACGGTTTACCATGCAAGGACATAGTGGACGGCTATAAGTTTTCTCCTACAGTAGACAGTCAACAGGACAAGATGGCGGCATGGAGCAGGGAGCCAGCTTGTCTTCAAAGTCCCCAGACTGGGCAGCCTGCTTCCTATGGGATCCTTTTTTTTTTCTCCCCAGTAATCCTCAATCTCCTTTGAGTGGTAAAAGGCTCCTTATCATTTCCCCCACCTTCCTTATCAGTAATTTGCATACCCTTTACATTCTGACCACGGGGTGTTTGCCCACTGCTCTGGCAGTCACGAAGGGTGTTCCCAGCACGTCCTTTCTTCAAAATGGCCTTTTTTTTAAAAAAAAAAAATAATGGCCGGGCGATGGTGGCGCACGCCTTTAATCCCAGCACTCGGGAGGCAGAGGCAGGCGGATCTCTGTGAGTTC
>NW_004949102.1:15716769-15732283 GCF_000317375.1 Microtus ochrogaster | reverse complement strand
AAACAGCAAGAGGAGAGTATCAAAACTTCCAACAGGAAAATATTATAATTTCAAAGGACTTCCCTAGTTGTGTGGCTTCTGAACCCCTGTTGCATGAATAATCTATGCCCCACACCTCAGCATGTAATTCCACCTTTTAACTTTGTTGGCATTTCACGTGTGGCTACTTTTTCTGCTCCGTGAGATGCAAAGCAACCCCAGGGTGAGACCCTCCCCTTTCCCCCACCTGGGCCAAGTGTTATGCTGAGCACATATTAAACACGCAATAGAATCTTCTTCAAAACAGAATGTAAGGCAACAGATGCCCTCAGGGATGGGAGCAGTGGGTTTGTTTTCAACTGTTCAGCTGCTGTTGGGGCAGAAAGCCTTTGCTGATGAACAGGTAGGGACCATCAAAGGTGTCTGCTGGGAGCCTGGCAGGGCTCACCACTAAAGGTGAGCACACATTGAGGCCAAGGAGGCAAGGTCTCCACTTCCCACCAGGCTGTTCCCACTTTAATAGCAGAGGAAATGGCTAAGCCTGGGCTTCCTCACTGTTCCCTGACCCTGCTCATTTTGCTGTCCTGTTATTGGCCAACATCCGGGTGGCTGTTGTGGTCCCGCATGTCACAGGGGGCAGAATAAGATGGCACAGGGGAACATGACACCCGAGGCTCCCTGGGTGCTTGGATGCGACCAGAGAAACCAGTGTGTTCCTAGTCCCTGCGGCTTGGCTGTCGCTTTTCTTGGGTGGAACCCGAGTGACGGCAGGGCAGCTCACCGCCATAGCCACACCATGTCTTTTTCCAGAAGCAGCATGGTAGCTGGCATTTCCCCCTCTTATCCAAGCCCAGCCAGACTGCAAAAAGGGCTGGTGAAGTCTTGCAGAAATCTGTCTTAAATGCCAGCTGATGAGGCCAGGGGAAAGGGCCTCTCTCCAGGGCCCACCAGCTAGAGAGGAACATTAGTGCAGATGGGATTCTTCCACTCCCAGAGCGGCACGGAGGCCATGCGAAAGCTGCCCATTTAGGATGGAAACAGGGCTGGTTTACGGTTATATCCAAGAAAAATACATGCCCTGATAGATGTAGGTGTCTAATCTGCCCATCGGCTAGAGCTTAGAAAAATATTTACCTTTTAACATCTGTGCGGCATTTTCGCTGTGCAAACACACATCTGTTTGATGGAATGTATACAGAGTTCAGATGGGTTCTAAGTGAGTTTTCTTAGTAACTGTATAGCTCTGTCTTGACACGGGCAGCCCTGGATTTGTGGTTGGGAGGTTTTTCTCAGATCAACTCATTGTTTGAAACAAATAGCTGTAAAGTTTATGGAAGGAAAAGCTTGAGGCAATCCCAGTAATTGGCTCTTTAATAACCTCTCACCTCTTAGTCACTCAGTGCAACGGTTTCTGGATTTTCAGCCTGGTTCTACAGCCAGTAGGTTTCAGGCTTGGGTGCAAGGGCCTGTGTGTGGGTGCATGTGGCTGTGTGTGACTGTGTGTGTGTGGGCTATGTGTGTCTGTGTGTGTCTTTGTGTGTCTGCATGTGTGCGTGTGTCTGTGTGTGTGTCTTTGTGTGTCTGCATGTGTGCGTGTGTCTGTGTGTCTGCATGTGTGCGTGTGTCTGTGTGTCAGTGTGTGTGTGGTGTGTGTGTGTGGTGTGTGTGACTGTGTGTGTGGGGGGGCTATGTGTCTGTGTGTGTGTCTTTGTGTGTCTGCATGTGTGCGTGTGTCTGTGTGTGTGTCTTTGTGTGTCTGCATGTGGCTATGTGTGACTGTGTGTGTGTGGCAGTGTGTGTGTGCTGTGTGTGTCTTTGTGTGTCTGTGTGTGCGTCCTTGTGTGTCTGTGTGTGTATGGCTCTGTGTGTATGTCTGTGTGTGTGCTTGTGTTTGTGTGTGTGTGGCAGTATGTGTGTGACTGTGTGTGTGTGCTGTGTGTGTATGTATGGCTGTGTGTGGCTGTGTGTGGCTGTGTGTCTTTGTGTGGTTGTGTGTGTGCTGTATGTGTGTGGCAGTGTGTGTGTGACTGTGTGTGTATGTGTCTGTGTCTGTGTGTATGTATGGCTATGTGTGTGCTGTGTGTGTCTGTGTGTGTGTCTATGGTTGTGTGTGTGTATGGCTGTGTGTGTCTCTTTGTGTGTGTATGTCTGTGTGTGTGTATGGTTGTGTGTGTGTATCTCTGTGTGTGTCTCTGTGTGTGTCTATGTCAGTGTGTGTGTGTATGGCTGTGTGTGTCTATGGCTGTGTGTGTGTGTATGGTTGTGTGTGTGTATCTCTGTGTGTGTCTCTCTGTGTGTGTATGTCTGTGTGTGTGTATGTCTGCGTGTGTGTGTATCTCTTTGTGTGTCTCTGTGTGTGTTTATGTCTGTGTGTGTGTCTATGGCTCTGTGTGTGTGTGGATGGTTGTGTGTGTGTATCTCTGTGTGCGTCTCTGTGTGTTTATGTCTGTGTGTGTCTATGGCTGTGTGTGTCTATGGCTGTGTGTGTGTGTGTATGGTTGTGTGTGTGTATGGTTGTGTGTGTGTAAGCTCTCATAGCGCAGCCCTTTGCAGCAATCATGAAGTTTGAAAGTGGTTCTTTATTTCTTGTCCTTTAGGCTTTTTCCTCACAGCCCAGAAACACACATTTGAATGAAGTTGTCCTGTCTTTTCTGTCTGCTTCCTAGTGGGGCCAGATAGACCAGCTGGCCCATTTTCCCCCACCTCTAAGGGCATCCAAGTGGAGCTGATGGTGGTGTGGGCCAAGAGGTTGAGAGTTGTATATACGTTCCCACACCTTTCCGATGCAGAGAAAAGTTGCTACACCGTCCCCAGGGCATGTAGCTGAGTAGGACAGGCTGCTGCCCAAGGCTGCTAAGTGCATCAAACTACTAATTGACTTGGATTTTATTCTAGGCCAATGCCTTAACCATCAGGCCTCATGAATCCCTCTGAGCCACTGTCTTTGAGAAAACCCTTTTAAAGCTCCATCTTGCTCAAGGCAGCGAAGGAAAAGCCCTTTTAGCCCATTTTTTTTTTCATTTTCGTAACCGTCTTTAATGCAATGAATCCCTTAATGGACATCTCTACCACGGGCAGGAGCATCTCCTGATGGTGAAAGATGCTCTTTCACACCAACGACGGCATTCCACTTAGAGTCAAGTCTGGCCAACATTTACTTATCCTTGCTATGTGCCAAGCAGAGGGTAAGCCTGCAAGGGAAAGAGGAAACCCGGGAAACATGCTAAACTGAGCAGGGGCGTCAACCACAAATTTTCTAGCAAGAATCTTCGTGTTGAAAGATTGATTGACAGTTGCCCAAACGTCTTGCTAATATTTATGCTATTCATGCTATGAATCCTCATCTTGCTATTTTTCAGCAGAGAGACTATGCTCATGAAAATTGCATGAGGCTCTTACTTACGAAATTTGGGAGTGGGTGGGGCTACTGCAACCTGTGCTTGGGGTAATGTCTAGATGGTGTGAGACAATTCAGGGGCTGGCATTCATCCTACAGTTCAAACCAGGAATAGGCACATTGATAGGAACCTCTCCCTACTGTTCTTCCCTTCCCTGCTTCCTGTCGCTTTCCACTGGCCCCGGAAAGCTCAGAACGGGAGACTCTTAAAGAATGGTCCCTTGTGATGTGAGGGGCTGGGAGGGTGCAGAAAGACAAGAGAGAACGATGCCAAATTAGGCTCCATTCTGTTTCCAGGCTGTGTCCTATTAAAATAGTTACCTCTTCTGATGCTTGCTGGTCCCGTAAGGCAATCACATTCCTAATGAGTTTGTTAAAGAAGCCATTCAGTTCATCTCGGTTCTTATTGGGCAGAATCCGGGCCAATGGGACCATTATGGACGGAAATGATACTTGAAAGAGAAAAACAAGAGTGGCGTTGACGGGGGAGCAATAATGAGCCGGGGCTATTAGACTCCTGGTACTAAGAAGCAAGTGCCAGTCTTGAACTGGTGTCCTTGGGAGCCCATCTTCCCAGCAGACTCAGCGTTGCTCATAGCAGGGCTCGAGCTGCCCTGTGTCCCATTCCCCACGCATGATAAAGTCAGTCCTCATGTGTGCCTGTCCTTGCAAACCCAATTTCAAACTTAGCAATGGCTATCTCCAATCTCAGATGGGGTGGGGGACAGAATAGGGGACCGACAGTGTGTCAAGATTTAACAAGAGGATAGAGTACATCAACTTTATTAACTTTCTGGCTATTCGTATTTGCCTTTCTCTGGAATCAGTGTCCCCGCAGCAGTTACTGGAATTGTCCTTGAGACATGCTGCTGCAGCTGTTGGCAGGGACATGGTTCCATCCGCGGTGGACACTCCCCTGTCTTGCAACATTGCAGCCTGGGTCCTGAGGACAGGGTTCCCTGGATCAAGACGGGATTCCGAGTGAGGAGATAAGAAAACAAAACAGAAAGCTGTAGGAAATGAGAGACTTGGGCTTCTAGTCTTGGCTTCGCCTTCCTATGCACCAGTTTTCTGGTCCTGGTGCTACAGAGACCAGGATTACCTGTGTTGGTGGCAAGTCACCAGGAAGACAGGGTCTTTGCAAGTCAACTCTCAGAGACTCCTGAGGAACCTTTCCTAGCGTGTGCCGGGGGGACTCTACCCTGCAAGCTTTTCCATGAATTAGAGTCTGGTCTCACCACCCTGGGTAGGGGATGCACTCACAGATTAAAGCCAGGAGGGGCCTGGGGATACTGAAGGCAAAGAAACGCCGGCAGTGTTGTACGAACGGGTCTTCTGGAGCATTCTGGGAGTCCACCTGGGTGCCGAAAGCCACACTGGCCACCACGTTTGTGGTGTAACAGCAGTAACACCTGGGGGGGGGGGGAAGAGAGAGAGAAAGAGAGGATGGCATTTGAAAGATACCTCATTGACCTTCCCAGAGTGCACCCGTCATGGTCTGCACGGCTGGTCTAAGCATCACAGAGGGACTTCCAGCAGAGCTGAGCTGGGCAGTGGGAGGGAGGCTTCCTGCAGCAGCAGAGGATGAGGGGAAGCCTTACCAAGGAGCAACGGGAGAGAAGGTGAGGGTATCACTGACTCAAGCCTTAGGCCTGAGTTGAAGACCAAGGTGCATACCTTCCAGGGGAGGGGGCCTTCCTGCGCGGAGGGAAATAGGAGCCCCTAAACCTAGGGGCTTTCACCCCATGCATGCAGAGCTCTTCTTAGAATTAATTGACACTTGTCAAACGGGCATTGATGAATGACCCCAATTAGCCTATTACTCCCTGCCCGATCCCTTCTAATGATTTGGAAGACTTTTGTTTTGGTTTCTTTCCCTCCCTCCCCCTTCCCCTCCCTTGTTTAGACATCTGTAACCCTGGCTAGTCTTTGCCTTCTCTGCGCTGGGACTAAGGCGTATTCCAATACGCCTGGTGACTTTGCAGCTTTTGAAAGTGCGGGAAACAAAGCGAACAAAAGCAAGGGTTCTTCTCACTCGAGTGGGGTAGCAGAAAACTCTGGGCAGGCTTTCAGGATCTACTTATATTATTACCGAAAACACACATTGCCTTTTCCAAACAAACAAAAGAAACTGTGTCTTCCAGTGGCCATAGAAAATTTAACCTCAGGAAAGGAGGCCTTTCCCTCCCAAAGGCCGTTTTAGACTAGCATTATTCTTTCATAAAATGTTATGTATTTATTGTGTACGTTTGTGCATGGTGTGTGTGTGTGTGTGTGCGTGCATGGCGGGGCATGGTGCCACAGTGCACATCATATGTGAAGGCCAGAGGACAACTTTGTGGAGTCGGTTTTTCCCTTCCACCTCCCACCCTGTCGTCTTTGTCATCGGCACATCGAAACTGCACGTATTTGTGTGGGGTCAGGTGGCCTCTTCCTCTGTGTGGTTTTTGAGGATCAAACTTGGATCACTAAGCTTTCCCAGCTTCCCTTGACCTCTGGGCCACCTCACCAGTCCTTAGAAGAGGGAAACAGATCCCATTATAAACGATTGTGAACCTCCATGAGTTGCTGGGAACCGAACTCAGGACCTCTGGAACAGCTAGCTGCCAATGCTCTCAATTGCTGAACCATCTCTCTAGCTCCCTTTCCCTTTTCTTTCAGGCATTGCCATCTTAAGGTCTTTTGAAGGAGGCTAATAGCTGGGTTATTAATATTCCTCTATAATTATAACGTCTGTGTTTGTCATGGATACAGACACACTTAGATTCTCTTCTGCACGAGTTCGGCAGTCACCGGCTTGTCAGTGGAGAATGAATGTCGTGATTTGATGACTCTAAAATTTTGACTGCTCTTAATGAAAACATCCCTACAATCGATCACAGATTCCCCTACTGAGGCAATAACTACGCATTTCCACCAGCCCCTCATACTTAATGATCCCAGGATTGAACAGCGATTTGCTTTGCTAGCCGAGAAGGCCACCTTATCTTTCTCCACCTTCTGCGCAATCTGAGAGAGAGTGGAGGAGAAGCTCCGTCAACAGTTGGGCACCACGGAAATGCTGGCGTCGACTACGCTGTGATTTTATTAGCAGTGATAATTCTGAGTCAGCTGGGGCTGATCTGCAGCCATTCTGGTCCCAGGCTGCTGCCAGCCATGGTTTAACATAAAGCATCTAAAGGCTGCTAGGAGAAAAGTCAGTCACTTGAATTGCCAGCTGTATATACTTAACACCGCCCTCCTGCCCGCCACAGAGCAGTGGCTGCCATGCATAAATGATCCACTACTTATTTATTTATTAATCCATTTAGCTCAACTGAGAATTGAAACCAGGACCTTGCATGTGCTAGGTGAACACTATTCTATTCAACTATACATTGAACCATCCCCCACTTTTATTTTTTTATTTATTTATAATTCTTAGAGATTTAGTTATTTGTTTTATGTGCATATGTGTTTGCTTGAGTGTATGTATGTATACCACCGCATGCCTGCATTGCTCATGGAGGCCAGAAGGCATTGGATGCCCGGAACAGAAGTTACAGACAGATGTGAGCCACTTGACGTGAAAGAGAGGAATTGGACCCAGGTCTTCTGGAAGAGCAACAAGTGCTTTTAACTGCAGAGCCATCTCTCCATTTCCTTAGCTTTTTATTTTGAGATAGGGTTTCACTAAGTCATCCAGATAGGCCTTGAACTTGTGATCTTCCTGTCTTCGTTTCCTGGGCAGGTCAGATCATATGCCTTACTTACTTTATTATAATTTTAATTTTTTTTCGAGGCAGGGTCGCAGGTATCCCAGGCGGGCCTTGAATTCCCCATGTAGCCAGTATCCAGAATACGGAGCTATAGGTGTGTAGTAACACGTCAGGTTTCTTGGGGTGTTGGGAGTTAATCCCAGGGCTTTGAACATCCCAAGCAAACATTCTACCAACTGAACTATAGCCTCAACCTCATGACTCACTTTTTTCAGTCCAGGTCTCACTGTGCAGCCATTGCCTGAAACTCACTATGTAGACCAGGCTACCTTCAAACTGACAGAGATCTACTTGTTCCTGACTCCCAAGTGCTGGGATGAAAAGCGTCTGCCACCACAGCTGGCCTCACAATCTTTCTTGATGTGAGAGATCAGGAACTTTCCCCAAAGTCCCTGCCTTTTCTGCCCTGGCATGTCTTGCCCATCATGTCCACGGAGGCAGAGGATAGGTCTGTTCAGGGACTAAGCACTGCCTGTTTGGATTTTCCTCAGCAGGTGGCATCCCTGGCTCCAGTTGCTTCGTGCCATGGTTTAAGAGGGTTTTTTTTTCATTAACCAGCCCATCTGTGCCGTTGGGAATGCCTGGCAATTCCGCGATGCCCAGAAACAGGAAACAGGAAGAAGGGGTCACCAGCGTTTGTGCACCCCAAATTATAGACATTTGCCCGAGGCCGTCCCGCCCCCAAAGGGCGGGCTCTCTCTACACTCCCAAGATAACTGTCCAGCAATTATGTACATCACAAGAGCCAGCCACTCAGGGCTGCGACTCCTCGGGTCCTTACCTCTGGATGTCGAATGTGTCTCTGGATGCCGCATAGCGTTCTAGGTGAGTCAGGAGACGTTCACAGGCTTGGCTGATGAGAGGTGTCATCTGACAACAGATAGCAGAGGTGTAATTAGGGCATCATACTTCAATCAGCTGCAGATGATGGACAAGGTTACACGCAGTACTTTCTAGAAAAACAGACTGTACTTCAAAGGTACTTTTCGTGAGGCTAAGATTAAGGAAGTACCCACAATATCTGTAAATACAGTGTCTATAAATACCTATTTAAAGCTTAAGCTAGCTTTCTGTGGCAGAAACACAAAAGAAGAAAGGCTCAAAAGTAAATCTGGTGAAATGATTATGAAAGTGATCACTAAGTGTTTAGACAAAACTTCAAATCAGCACTCGGCTTCCTGACATGTGGTTAGTATTAGCGAGCAAGCAGACCACACTCCGTACGTCCTGGCCCTGAACTGCCCCAACTCTGTGCATGCTTGCTCCAGTGAAGCTTTCAGATCTCCCACCAGAACACAGAATAGTATCATCCAGAGGAGCTCAGGGTCAGCCGTTCCAACTTCTTAATTAACCCAGAAGTTATCTGGATGATATTTCTGAGAGAAGGTTTCTCATTTGTGTTTCAGCTGCTTGAACCTTCCTTCCAAGACAGGGTAACTCAACCTGCACAAGGCAATTGTTGGCTTCTTAATATTAAAATACTTGATTGGGGACAATTTCTATCACCAAGAGAAAGGTCTAGAGAGCCGCGCTGTGCACACCTATGCAGTGCCGGCTGCCTCTAACACGGTTAGATTGCAGGTTTGGCTACCCATCACTTTGACTTCCAGCAGATCAGATGGGTAGAATTCCTTATGGTCTTTTACCCTCTGCTGTATATTTGAGAGGCCACGCTTGAACTGTCAAGGGGGATCATTTGAACTGAAGCACATTCTAGAATAGCATCATAGCTGAGGCAACATGCTATTATTGTAGGGTCTTCTGCACATTTATGGAAATCATACTTTGAAATGGTGCCTAATGTTTAGCTTTCATTATTATTCTTAAGAAACTTTAAAGCTGTGTTTCAATTTTAAAAAATTGGGGTTTATTTTATTTTATGTGCATGGGTGTTTTGCCTGTGTGTATGTGCACCACATGCCTGCCTGGTCCTGCAGAGGCCAGAAGAGGGCAGCAGATCCCCTGGAACTGGAGAACGGGAGGTTGTAAGCCACACAACATAGGCACAGGTAACTAAGGTTGGGCTCTCTATCGGAGCAATACGCTCTCTTAACTCTAGGCTGTCTCTCCAGCACCTGGCTGTCATTGTTTTGATGCTCGACTATGAAGTGCCTGAAGTCAGGGGAGGTTTCTGTCTGATTTATTTATTTATTTATTTATTTATTTATTTATTTATTTATTTATTTATATTTCTAGAACCTACAACAGAACCTGGCAATGCAGTTCTGTGTTGGATGGATGGATGGGCAGATAGATGATTTTCAATGATTATGTAGTATCTGCTTTTTGCTCTTTAAATCTTAAGATATTGGGGAAAACTCACAAAATGTTAATCTACTTGTCAGATATGTTACTGAATAGAGGAAAAATTCATCTCACTCTACTGCAGTTTGGACAGTAAGCATCCATTTAGGACAGAATGACCAAGAGGTGGTGAGCCCTTAGCCAGCTGGGCCTAGCGGAAGCTCTCTAGGCTACTGGAATGTGCCCCTCAGTGGACGATGGGCCCTGGCCTTTTCCTCAATCTCTCTCTCACTTGAGGTGAGTGGTTTTGCTCTGCCATGTGCTGCCATCATGGATCACCACAGAGCCAATACAAGGGATCTGACTAGTCACACACTGAAGCCTTAAAAACTGTGAGCCGTATTATAGTGACTTTTCTCTTGAGTTGATGGTTATGAGTGTTTGTTATAGTGATGGGAAGCAGACTTGTGTGTGTTACAACTACCTCTCTGGTTTCAAAAGTTTGCACACCTTTCTCTATTCTTACTGCTTCTCTTTAAAAAAAAAAGTTATACTGGGCAGTGGTGGTGTACACCTTTAATCCCAGCCCTCAGGAGACAGAGGCAGGTGGATCTCTGTGAGTTTGAGGCCAACCTGGTCTACAGAGCTAGTTCTAGGACAGGCTCCAAAGCTACACAGAAAAATCTTGTCTTGAAAAACCAAAAAAAAAAAAAAAAAAAGGTTATTCTGCAATAGCAACCCATAGGTAGATCACGGTCCTATTTCAGACACTATCTAGTAAATAGTAAATTAATCACATTCTGTGATCTTCCCATTGCAAGCCAGTAGCAAGGTCAGGTTTACATTGACCGTTGCAGAAGATACACACTACAAACAAATATCAAAGTTCAGGTCAATGAAAGTCACAAGGTCTTTTCCCTTGAATCATAACTGCATTAGCCCTTAGGGTCCATTCATTAGAAAGGCTTTGTGTCTCTTTTTAATTTTTCCCCCTGTATTTTAAAAAAGTTTTATCTGTTTGGGTGTTTTACCTGCATATATGTCTAGCAAGCATGGGTGTGCACTGCCTGAGGAGGCCAGAAGAGGGTGTCAGATCCCTGGGACTAGAATTATAGACAGTTATGAGCTGCCATGTGGGTGCTGAGAAGCAAACCCAGGTCCTCTGGAAGAGCAACTGGTCCACTACTCCATCTTTCTAGCCCCAGGCTTTGCTTTTCTATTGCCTTTATTTCCATAAAAAGTTGTCTTCAGCAGTTCTGAGAAGAACAACTCCCTAAAATGCCCTAAAACCCTGGGCATGGTGGGACAGTCTGAGCAGATATTGAGATGGTGGGGGACGGCGTGGCTGTGTTGGATTCCTCCTGTTGACATCACGGCTCCCTGCCAGCTGACCCCATATGCTCTGTGGGGACAGACTTATGATGTCAGGGCTTCCTTACCTGCACTGGGGTGGAAGCCCTGTAGTAGGGAGCTGGCCTGAGAAGCCCGAGGGTTCTCTGTAACTCAGAGTGGGACAATGGCCACTCCTTTGCTCCATCTAAACTTTGGCAATGGCCTTCCAACATTTCTTTTACTTCATGGCTGTAACGACTGGCTCAAGCGCAGACCTGTGAGCCTTACCTGGACGGTTGCTTCAGGTATCTGCATAAGTTTTCAAAATCTTTTGGCCAGGCTGGATAAACCCAAGTAAATACTCAGCCTGGTCCCACTTTCCCAATAATTGGCGGGAGGAGGCCTTGTCAGCGATTGGCTGAAGCGGGAGTGCCATTGACCCAGCTGTCTGTCCTTCCGTCCGTCCGTCCATCCAGGAAAGAAATGCACAGAGTGAGTCTGACTTGGTTTTGGTGACTCTGTGTCAACTCTTCATGACTGAGGCATTCTTTTCTAAATTCTCACAAACCTTCCTCTGAATAATCCACCGTACAGGAATGCGTGTAGATGGGTTCCTTAAAAATGTCTCCCAAGAAATCTCTCTCTCTCTCTCTCTCTCTCTCTCTCTCTCTCTCTCTTTTGGTTTTTCAAGACAGGGTTTCTCTGTGAAGCTTTTTTAAAAAAATTGATTTATTGAGCTATACCTTTTTCTCTGCTCCCCTCCCTGTCTCTCCCCCTCTGTGTAGCTTTGGAGCCTGCCCTGGAGCTTGCTCTGTAGACAAGGTTGGCCTCGAACTCACAGAGATCCACCTGCCTCTGCCTCCTGAGTGCTGGGATGAAAGGCATGAGCCACCACCACCCGGCGAAATCTGACTTTCTTAATATTTGGAGAACTCATTGCCACCTAAACTGCATCTCTCTTGCTAGCTTCTCTGGCTACCATTCCCAAGTTATCTTAAGGCATTTGTTCATTTACTCCGTACGCATGTGTGGGTGTGACACGCCACAGTGACCTGTGTTCATTTACTCCGTACGCATGTGTGGGTGTGACACGCCACAGTGACCTGTGTTCATTTACTCCGTACGCATGTGTGGGCGTGACACGCCACAGTGACCTGTGTTCATTTACTCCGTACGCATGTGTGGGTGTGACCTGCCACAGTGACCTGTGTTCATTTACTCAGTACGCATGTGTGGGTGTGACACGCCACAGTGACCTGTAGCACTCAGAGGACAACTTGCAGGCTGGCTTTCTCCTTCTGCCTTGTGGCTCCCAGAGAGGAAACCAGTCAGCTTGGCAGCAAGCACCTTTACCTGCTAAGCCACTTGTAGCCCCTTCAATTATCCTAGTAAGCTTAGTTTTTCAAGTGAATCTTATTTTAATAAAATATTAAAAATAGAAGCTTTTTTTAAAAAATGTATTTCAGAGGAGCATTAAGAAAAAAAAAACAAACAAACAAAACCACCATCCACAAAAACCTGTCAGAATGAAAGTCTCCCTAGACATCAAGCTTAAATATCCTTATGCCAGTAAGAGAGATACAGGATACAATTTGACTTATACAAACGACTCAGAGGCTAGAAGCACGCCCTGCGTGTTAGGGGAGCTCTCTTACATGCAATCGAAGTA
The DNA here is from genome assembly GCF_000317375.1 of Microtus ochrogaster. Taxonomy (NCBI): domain Eukaryota; kingdom Metazoa; phylum Chordata; class Mammalia; order Rodentia; family Cricetidae; genus Microtus; species Microtus ochrogaster. The sequence continues at coordinate 15,719,904 of NW_004949102.1, read as the reverse complement.
CAGACCTGGGTAATTCAGAGGAGCCACGACCATCACTTCTCCCAAGGAGCCACGGTCAGCTGCCTACCACGGCTTCTCCCAAGGAGCCACGGACAGCTGCCTACCATTGCTTTTCCCACATGCATTTAACTAAAATGCTTTGTTGCTGGCTGATGTGGTTGCAGTTTTCTACTCTGCCATGCCTGCTATCAGTCACAACTGAATGGATAATGACGTTTTTATCTGGATTAATGTGGTATGAGATGGGGCATGCCATATGAAAGTGTTTTAAGAAATAACGCAGAGAACATATGACAAGCGAGTGGAGCATGGGCTGTGTGTTGGCCGGCAGCCATCATTTCCGTTTCTCTTCTTGTGCTATGTACCGCTGCTATTGAATGCCTTCTCTCACACGGGCTGCATACAAGCCAAGGCCCGGTGGCTTGGGCTTGTGCAAAGAGCCCTGAGGCTCCTTCTCTGAGTTTCCAGACAAGCAGGTGAATGTGGCAGATGCATGGCCACGAGACCAGAAGGAACCCCATGATCTTCCACCCACATCTTAAGGCTTTGGCTTTGTTGTCTTTCATCTGTGTAGGACAATGAGTGATTTTTATTTTTGTTTTACCCAACATTTTCAAGATGCACATATGTTGTGCTTTTAATCGCATAAAATACTGATACCACTTGGTTTTTAAAAATGAATTTCTTCTGGGGGTTGCTGTGGACTGTTTGTGTCCTCCTGAAACCCATATGTTGTTGATCTAATTCCTAGTGTAGCTGGATTGGAGACACAGCCTCTCAGAAAACTATTAGCATTAAATGATCCAGGGGTGATGGTGTGTGCCTGTAGTTACAGCATCCAGAAGGCTGAGGTAGAAGAATTAGGACATTAGGACATCTAGACTAGCCTGCGCCACAATAGTGAATTTGAGGCCAGCCTGAGCCACACAGCGAGACACTGTCTCCAAAAGGGGATCTTGTGAGCACATAGCAAGATGTGTGGCTCCCTGAAAACCACAAAAGAGAAGCCACCCAAAGTCACTACTGCCAGGACCCTGTTCTCCAGTTGCAGCCTGAGAGAAAACACTTATCTATTGTTTAAGCCATCCAGTCTATAGTACTTTGGTATTACAGTCTAAGTTGGCTAAGGCCAGGGTGACAGCCCAGCAGTCAAGCCTGGGCTGTCCCTAGAGGATAGAGTCAGAATATGGGACTGGGTGGTTGTTTAGGGACAAGGCACATTTGCTGAGAGTGAAGTGCCATCCTCAGTTTGGGAAGAAAATTCCCCAAAGAAGGAAGTTCTTGCTCAGCTTGGACTTTATTATATAAATTCAGCACCCAGTGTTTGTCAAAGGATTGGACCACCTGTCTCTGAAGAATAGTGTAGACACAAGGCAAGTGGTGAACTCTATTCTTTAGGAGCAGACAGAGAAGGCATCCTTTAGGGAAATAGCCAGGAAAGGGCAAGGCATCCCCTGCTCAGAGGAACATTCTCCAACATCTCTCCAAAACCCCACTCTTGGCACTCTTCTTGAGGGGGAAGAATTTGACTTGGGTAATTCACACTGGCTCCAAGCAGAGAAAACACTCAAAGTCATGGCCAATGACTACGACTCCATTCCCTGGAACTTCGTAGTTTCTTGCCAAAGGCCTAAACTTGGTGAGTTTATGTCTTCACCTGAGGGATGGGGATAATGGTGCCTCCCTTGATGTGTTATAACTATGATTAGAAACAAAATATGTAAAGGACCTCGCACAGTCAAGAGCTCCAAACATGGCTCCTGTCCTATGGAGGATCCATCTCCAGGCTGGTTTGAACACTGGGAATACTTCCCTCTGAACCTCTGCGCAGCCCTTCCTCATGGACAGCTCCCCACTGGGCTCACATGTTTGGTCTTATTATGTAAATGCTACTTCTGACCCTTGATCTTGCTTTGTTTTTTGGTTTTTTGAGACAGAGTTTTATTGTCCTGGGACTCACTCAGTAGATCAGGCTGGCCTTAAATTCACAGAGATCTGCCTGCCTCTGCGTCCCGAGTTGCTGGGATTAAAGATGGGTGTGCTATCACGACGGCAGGCTTTCATGATTTAACACTTGGTCCCCAGATGGAGGTGCTGTTCTGGGAAGCTTTGGACCCTTTAGGAAGTAGGATCCTGATGGAGGAGGTAGGTCATTGAGGTGGGACTCTGATTACTAACTGCAGATGCAATGTAACCAGCTGTCTCTTGCTTCTGCCTCTGTCTGTTCCATGCCATAATAGACTGTTTCCCTTAAACTGTGAGCCAGGATAAATCCTTCCTTTCTTAAGTTGCTGTTGTCTGATGTTTTGTTACAGTAATGCAAAACATAACTAATACACTATAAAATACAGGTTAAGAATTTACTGGGGACCATGGGAAAAAAGCAGCCATTTTCTAGATTTGGGTCTGTAGAAGGTCATATCATTAAGCCCATCTACTTGAAGTGACATATCGTATCTGTAAAGAAATTTATTGACATCTCTTTGACACTTTGACTTTAGAATTTCACACGATGGAACCTGGTTATTTTGTATTCAAGAGTTTCATGAACATGGCAATAAGAATGTCAGAACATCTGATTCCCGTTACTTTTCACCAGGTCCCATATTTCCTTTGCCCCTCAATATGTCTACTCTTAGGTTACAATTCCACTCTCTACAGAGTTGCTACTATGAACACAAGGAAGAAAGGATGAAAGAAGAAAAGAAAGACCTCAGCACTTAAAAGCCTTTGGAATCTAGAAGTTTGGGGGATGGCATCTCCCTGAGGGTTGGGGGAGGAAGTATTTCCTGTTCAGGGAGTAGTAAAGAAAGTGTCTCGAGTTACATGACATTGCTAACGCTCCACATGTTGATGGTATATCGCTCGGTTAGTCATTTACCCAAGTGTGGAGAAGGACTAAGAAAGACATAGTAGAGGCTTGTGGCTGATCTCACACCCAGACCCTGGGAACCTGCCCACACCTGGACCCTGCGAACCTGTCCACATCTGGACCCTGGGAGCAACCTGCCCACACCTGGACCCTGCGAACCTGTCCACACCTGAATGCTAGAAACCTGCCCACACCTGGACCCTGGGAACCTGCCCACACCTGGACCCTGCGAACCTGTCCACACCTGAATGCTAGAAACCTGC
>NW_004949102.1:15706235-15716614 GCF_000317375.1 Microtus ochrogaster | reverse complement strand
GGACCCTGGGAACCTGCCCATACCCGGACTCTGGGAACCTGCCCACACCCGGACTCTGGGAACCTGCCCACACCTGGACCCTGGGAACCTGCCCACACCTGGACCCTGGGAACAACCTGTCCACATCTGGACCCTGGGAACCTGCCCACACCCGGACCCTGAGAACCTGCCCATATCTGGACCCTGGGAACCTACCCATACCCGGACTCTGGGAATCTGCCTGCACCCTTGGCTAGGTAGTATACAAGAGAGACCAGATGTATCATTTACAGTGCTCCTCATCTGCTCCAGAAAGATTGCCTCATATGTCTGGGGACATCTGGCATCTCGAAGGCGAAAAAGCAAAATGGAGTGCTTTCTCCCACCAGGGAGTTCTGACAAGCCACTCCTCCACTTCCAAATGTTTAACAGCTCTGACTCCCCTGGTACAGGGCCGTGGCCTCTGCATGCCTCAACCCACTTTTGCAATTCTTTTTTCTCCCCCTGGTGTCTTTCTTGTACACTGTGTTCCAGCCTGAGCGAATTCCCCTACTCTCTGAGCAAGCCCTGTACTGCTCTGTCCAGAAGCCTGTGTACCTGTCTCATAAACTTCTTCCTAACGTTGACTGCAGTGATCCCAGTGGCAAGACTATTCCTGGCACCCCTTCCCCAAAGTAGTCTGTGGTCCTCCAAACAAGACAAGGGTTCCATCACCACCCTCCACCACTGGGTATATTATGCAGTAATTTATGTATCTTGCTGCCCTTCTACACTATGAATCTCTTAAAGATTAACATCAACGAATGTGAGAGGCTAACCTTTCTTCCTGTGTGGTGCCACAGTTTGGACTGGAACCGTCCCCGAAGGTCTCTGTATTAATGGTTTCGTCCAGGGTGCTATTGGGAAGCTATGAGACTTGGAGAGGTGGGGCCTCATGGGAGCGCTGAGGATTGTTGGGAGTGTGGTTTTGAAGGGAATCTTGTGGCCTCTGCCCCTGGCCTCCAGTGGAAAGGCTGTGACCTGCCTGTGCTCCCCCAATGATGCACCGCTGTCCCCTTTCCTGAGCCAAGGCTTTAAAACAGTATGTCCATCAGCTGAGGACTGGAATCCCCGGAACTCTGAGTTAAGGTATTTTTTTTCCTTTGGTACAGGGATCATCTCCGGTATCTGCTGTAGTAACTCACCACTGACTAACCCAGCAGGCCTGAGGGCATCCGTGTTGGAGACGTGCAGTTAGGGGGGGAACATCTGGATGCATCAGGGTGAGCTGCCCGAGACAGCTTTAAAAAGGAACACCTTGAAGCGTTCTAACTGTTGACTAACAAATGAAAACTGAATTCTAGCTAAGGAAACTTATCACTTCCCTCATCCACGACCCCTCCGCTAAAAGCCACCCAGATATGAAAAGCACCAGCGACTCATTTTTATGCACCGTGCCCTGCTGATGTGCGCAGCTCGAGCCACCTAGATGAATAGTCAAGTGTCTTCTCCAATAAGTCAGAGACTCCCGTCAAGGGTTGTGGCCAATTAGAACTTACTCCTGGGAGGAGGCGGCTGCTGATGTTGCCAAGCAACAGCCAAGCTGTAAAGCACATTCAGATGCTCCTTACCATTGAACCGGCGGCAAGTTGGGAGTGACATTATGATTCCAGCAAAGAAAGACAAATTATAACCCAGGATGGGGTATCGGTGATGAGGAGTGTGTTTGCTTTTAAATGCAAATGGAAAATGAACATTTTTTAAAAGTAGAATTTAAACAGTATATCATTATTCTGATTTTAATTAGAAGATTAGGTGTCAGTAGGATACAACTGAGTCTCAGGATAATGGTCTCACACTGCTAGATAAATACTCAGCCAGGAACATGGGCAACTGGTCAGACAGGGACAATGTATTTTGGACTCTGAAGTATTTATTACCACAGCTACTCTGGTTTATAATGACTTTTATTTTTATTCTTCGGAAGGATTAAGAAATAAAAGCAAATATTAAAAGTAAACCGCCGGCAGGGATGCTGCCAAGTAAAAGCTGCTTGCTCCAGCGTTTTCGGAAAACTCTCTTCTGCCGTGGAAGCCCCCGTACCAACTGCCTGAAGTTTATGCGGGGAATTTAAGGCCAAGCAAAGCCCAAAGCCACGACGATGACTGTAATTGTGCAGACTTTCATGTTGAAATGGTCCCAGCCACGCGTTCACTCATAAGCTCACTGTATCATCGTGAATTTTTAAAAATTGTATCCATATTGGGCCATAAGTCTTCTCCCAGGCAGGAAAGTCCGGTGGGGAGTAATGAGCACATATGCCCCTGTCTACAAGACCCATACATTATTTCCTGCCTTCCCAACAGGAAACATCTGGATGAAAGTGAAAAATTAGACCAAGAGCTGCAGCCCTTGATGCTGTGGAGATGCCAGCCTTCCTTGTGTGCGTCACATTGTGCAAACCGGCATCCGTGCTCTGCTCTCTGAGTGGCTCGTTCACTCTTGGGTGACACCGACGTCCTTAGGGTCTCACTTGTGAAGTTGTCCGGTCCCTGGTCGATCCTTGGTTATCTGGGCGAGGGAGCAAATGCCCACCACTGATAGTAGATTCTGAGGACAGAATGTATAAGCTGCCTGATAGGGACCAAACACCATTACTGAGAGATCATGTGCAGAGGTTTGGTCTTCAGGACGGAAGCATTAGGGGTGCTGTGGACTTTTAATAGGTAGGTTACAGGGAGCGTGCGTTTGAAGGGCATCATGGGGCCTCTGCTCTGAGTCTAGATGTGAGCGTTGGCTCTAGCAGGCACTCGTCACAGCGTGAGGCCAAGCCAGGAGAAATCATTGATTTTGGACTTTGACTTTGCTAAAGAGCGAGCTAACTAGATATTTTATCATGATATGTCACTGTAGCAATGCAAGGTTGGCTAATGTGATGCCAGGCTGGGTTGTTGTCCTTGAAGCCCTGGAAAATGAGGCCCACTGTGGGAACTGTAAAGGCCTACTCTCCAACAGCACCGTTCTGCTCAACAACACACTATGGCATTAACTCCCCAGACTTTTACCTTTTAAAACCATGAGTCCAGAATAAACAAAGCTAAACAGATAACTAAACAACTTTTTTTAAAGATTTATTTATTATGTATACAGCATTCTGTCTGCATGGATGTCTGCACACCAGAAGAGGGCACCAGATCTCATTACAGATGGTTGTGAGCCACCATGTGGTTGCTGGGAATTGAACTCAGGACCTATTGGAAGAGCAGCCAGTGCTCTTAACCTCTGAGCCATCTCTCCAGCCCCAACTAAACAACTTTTTAACTTGTTAAAGCATGTGGTGAATCTAACAGTTGGTAGTATTTCATCAAGCTATTCAACCACTGAGGCCGTTTCATCCCTAGAGGCCGTTTCAGATCTCTTTCCATGGTAGAGGGATTGATTGGCTTCCACCACTGGGAAAACACACTTGAGAGAAGCAATTTATACAGAGACCCCGTTTCTCTCGGCTCACATTTCTGGAGGGTTCAGTCCATGACCAGCCAGGCCTAGGGTGTGACAGCAGATTGTGACCAGGGTTTGGGTCAGAGCAAAACCTCTGCTGGCACAGCCACAAAGCAAGAGAAGGGATCTGAGATGTTTGGGACGCCACAGTCCCCTTCCAGGGAGGCCCTGCCTGCCGGCTCCCAGTAGAGCCATGTTAGGGACAGGCCTTTGGACCCCAGCTGTAGAAGGGAGCCCAAACTCATCATCACATCAATGCAAGGACATTCACAGACTCCTGTAAGATTGCGTGAGTCGGTGGGAGAGTAGCAGGTGACCTTCGGGTACCCAACAGAAGAGAGGGCATTGAGGAGGAGTCTGTGAAAGTCCTCCAAGGTGGAAGCGTTTGGAGAGAAACACAGATGTGCAGGTTCCACTCTATCTTCCCTCTTTCTGATTAGTTATGACATTTAAAAATGAAAGAAAAAAGCACTAACCTGCCCTGAGGGCATCCTGTTATTTATGTGTTTCCGTTGGAGAAGCATGGATTTGGTTTCAATTTTGTTTCCTGAAATTAAACCCGTTTACTTCCCAGTTCACAGTAAAATTGCACGCGACTCCAGCAGAACTCACAGCCGTTGGTAAGGAGTCTAGTGAAAAGCTGTCAAGGCCTAAATGAATCTCCCAGCTGCCCTTTGAAAAGCGCAAACATTTTTGGAGGATGGGTGGGGAACCTGGCAAGTTAACCAGGCAAGATTTTCTCTCACGACAACGAAAATCAGTTATGTTCTAAGCAACACTCAGTAATCCGTCCTATAAATCCTAATCACTAGTCTGTCCCCGCGCTATGAGGCCGCTGGTCCCATCTTCCTGAAGTGGGAGGCATCAATCATATTTGCTCTGGCTTTACCTCTCTGTATCATCCCCACTAAGACTAAAGCCAAAAGCAATTTATTTTGAAATGAAAATGTGACCTCACTTGACTCTTGGCTTTTCCAAACAAACAAACAAAAGCCACACAGACACCCATGCGCGCACACACACACACACACACACACACACACACACACACACACACGTATGCACACAGGCACCCATGTGCACACATACACACACATACACACGTATGCACACAAACACCCATGCGCACACATACACACACGTATGCACACAAACACCCATGCGCACACATACACACACACACACACACGTATGCACACAGGCGTGTGTGTCCAGTGATTCTGAGCACTATTGACTGAGGCAGCCTGACCGAAGAGATGAAGCCGGTGGGTGGTTGCAGTCTAAGAAGGCCTCCAGAAACCAGCAAGGAGCGAGGAAAGAGGTGCGTGGCATGCCGGTGCAGGTGGGGAAGAACATAGCTGCCAAGGTGCCAAAGGAAAAGTCTCACACTTCCAAGGAAAAGCAGACTATTTATTTATTCATTTAGAATAAACCCTGGGAGTGGGATAATAAACCCTGGAGTTTGGTGACTAAAATCCCAAAGCTTTTCATTCAGGAAGGATGAGAAACACTGAGGTTTCGTCGCTCTCTCCAGGTATTCGTGTGCCTGGGCTCAGTATCCCGGCGCTGTCTCGTTTTCTGTGGTCTTTATGACTCCTTTTTCTACCTTCATGTGTACAGCTTGTGAGTTCTTGAGGAGAAAGCCAGCAATCTGCAACATCCTCCTGCTTAGCCTTTGCTTTTCCAATTCTGTGTATGTGTCTGTGTGTGGCTATGTGTTTGAGAGTGTGGCCGCCCAAAGAGGCCAGCAGCATCAGATCCCTTGGAGCTGAAGTTTAGGGGGCTGTCAGCCACCTGCTGCGGGTGCTGGAACCAAACGTGAGTCCTCCATGACAGCAATGTGGACTTCCCTTTGATTTTTTTTTTCTTGTCACACAGCATTCATTGAAGCAGACAGGAAGTTTCTTAGTTCTTTGGTTTCTCATTCATCCTTCGAGCTACTGTTACCGAGTACCTATTATACATACACCTTATGTGTGCAGTTCAAAGTTCAAAAGAAGTTGTACTGGGAAAAAGGAAAAGCTTTGTCCCCTGAAACATCCATGCAGCAGGATGAGACACATGGCAGATGTGGTGAACACATGAATGGAATGGATCCTTAGAGTCCCAGAGAGAAATGAGACAGAGAAGGCGGGGGGGCTGGGAAAGCAGTAGACGGGAGGAGAGTGAAGTGGGGGGCACCAAACAGAGCACTGGCATCCTGGGCTGCCCCATTCCGGCTATAGCAGAATCACAGAGGACCCACAGGTTCTCAAGCACCTTAGATACTTTGATTCCACAGTAACCAAGAAGAATTCGTTTTTGTTTGTTTGTTTTGGTTTTTTGAGACAAGGTCTCATTATGTATCTTAGGCTGACTTCAACTTTGTAATCCTCCTGCCTCCACCACATGAATGCTGGGATTATAGGCAACAAATTGTAATCTGCCCTGAGTCCCATAGCGAGAACCAATGAACTAGAGGAGAAAGGCCAAGGAAGCATCTAGAAACCATCAGGGTCACATCTGCCGGGGAAGGGGGTAGTCAGGACACAGTTCTTGGGCAGCCTGTCCTGTCTGTTATTTCCCAGGCCCTCTTCCACAAGCAGTTGAGGATGGATGCTGGAGACTCTGGGAGGAAAGGCAAGCACCAGCTTTGATAGGGGAGGGAGGACCATTGGGTTGAGAAAGGGGACTGCCGAGACTTCAGATTGTTTGAATTTGTCTGAAAGATGACCTTGGCCTGGCTGTCCACCCAGAGCTCTCCCTGGCCACTCATGGCCAGTGCTTCCAACCCTCAGATGTGATTCAGCCCCGGGCAGTGCTTCACCGTTCAGAAAACAGCCTCTCCCAACAGGTAGTTTGAAGTTCACCATCTCAGACGTGGCCATATTATGGATGGGAATTTGCATTTTAACAGGCTCCCCAATCAATTATACAGGAAAGTATGAGAAACACTGTTCTACGTTTCTCCTGAGCACCTCAAAGTGCCTCAAGCAGCGTCCCGGGACAGAGCCAGGCATGCAGTTTGAACCGTTGATTGATGGTACCTGAGCATGTGGGACAACAGGGAAGTGGAGGATGCTTTACTTTCTGTATAATGGATAGACTGGGGGCCCTGGTGGGCAAGGCACTTTGATGTACCACCTGGGCAAGCCTTGCACCTGGTCCGGCTCTTTGCTTCCCTTTGGAGAGAAGCCTGTTCCTTCCTGTCTCTTACCTCATTCAGCTTTTCAGGACTGAACGCAGACATCAGGGCACCTCTGACTTCTTCCCATCTTTTGTCACGTAACATCAGGACGCTGTCTGCTACCGGCTTGGGTTCCAGACCCGAGGCCTGATGGAAAGTGACAAGCAGAGGGTTAGCACCCAGGGAGCCAAAGCCACCTTTGTGGCTATGCTAGTTAGCTTTAACTGTCAATCAAGTCATCTGAGAAGGGGGGCTCAACTGAAGAACTGGACAGATCTGATTGGCTTGTGAGCCTGTCTGTGGAGGTTACCTTGTTTGTTAATTGATGGGGGAGGGCCCAGCCCACTGTGGGCAGCACTACTCCCTAGGCAGCTGGTCCTGTGCTTTATAAAAAGCACGAGCCAAGGAGTGAGCCAGCAACCAGCATTTGTCCATGGTTTCTGCTTCAAGACTATGAGTTCCTGCCCTGGCTGTGATCACAGATGGACTGCGATCTATCTGGAAATACAACCCAAACGGACCCTTCTGCCCCAAATCAGAGTTTTTCATCACAGAGACAGAAGGAAGCCAGGATGGTGGCAATTGAAGGACATGATAAACACCCTGTTAAACTCTGCCAGTAATCCAGACCTTGATTTCACGTGCAAGGACACAGAAAAGCATTGCAGTATTCGTGGACGAGGATCTAAGACTCACAGCTGGGGCCAGCAGGCGACAGATGGACAGATCTGCTAGCCTTGTCACAGAGTAGACAGTATCAAAATAACACAGTGGCCTCTGTGTGCCCTGAGGGCCCTTGTGAGGCCCTCGGACGATGACCAAAGCGGGTTTTCTAGGGTTGAAGGTCACATCTGGTTTTTGTGGCACGAGATTTGGGTTGTCTGAATTGACTGAGTTTGGCTCAGAGATGACAGAATTATGTATCCATGTCCTTAGGATGCTGGGGGTGACAGAAAGGACTGCTGAACAAGTGTCCTTCAGAGGCACCCAGGAGAGAGGCTTCCAAGAGCTCATCTCCTGGGATGCTTCTATGCTCTGGCATTCATTGGGCTTTGCTTTTCTTTTTTTAACTTTAATTTGGAAAATTCTACTTATGAGTACTGTATTTCCATCATCTCCCTCCTTCTCCTCCCATTCCCTCCTGGCTGACTCTTTCGCAAATTTATAATCTCTTGCTTGTCAATTATAAATACACACATGTATAAGTTTATAAGAACAATCTGCTGAGTTCATTTAGTATTGCTCAGATGCGTTTAGAGCTGACCGTTTGGGATCGGATAACCTGCTGGGCATCTCGTCCTTGGAGAAGACTGCTTCTCCCTCTCTCTGCAACTATTGACTGCCTGTAGCTCTTCATATAGATCTCCCTGCATATGCTGGTGTGTCAACTGGTGTCATTGTTTAGCCTTTGTTATTTTTCTATTTTTCTTTTATTGGGAAAATATGTTCCTTGCATACAATGCCTTCTGATTATGGTTTCTGCTCCCATTACTCCTCCCAAGGTCTTCCCACTTTCAGAGCCTGTGCAGGTAACATTATTGAGAATTCCTGGACTCAGCTTCCCTGTCATGTGGAAGAGACTATCTCAAAGAGGGTCCCCTAGTTCTTATGGTTTTTCTATCCCAGCTTCTTTGATGTCTCCCAAGACTTAGGTGCATAAATTTGTATTATAGATGTGTCAACTGGGGCTGGTACCCCATGGTCAGTTGTTCTCTGGGTTTTGACCGTTTGTGGCTTTCTGCAGTGGTCTCTGTTGACTACAAAAGGAAACCTACTTGATGAAGGCTGAGGTATACATTTATCAAGCAAAGGATGAGATCTACATTTCTATGTTGTCAGCAGTGTCTTGGGAGGTAGGCCTGTGGGTGTCTTTGTTTTATTCTTAATCAGCATAGATTTGTTAAAAGTCTAATATGGGCATTAGAGCTTGAACTGTATCTCCAGAAATATATTAGAATCCTGATCCCTAGAACTCTGTATTTGTCTATAGGGATTTTAAAGGTTCTCTTATGGTGAGTGAGCCCTTGTCTAGTGGGCTCGGTATCTGTATATTCTTGTAGGATTAGGACACAGACCTGAGACAGAGGACCATGGGGATGCAGAAGACAGTCATTTAAGCCAAGGAGATAGGTCACAGAAGATGTCAACCCGCACCCACTCAGACTTCCAGTCCATCCAGAACTGTGACAAAATGCTTTTCTGTGTGAGTCCCTCAGTGTAAGACCCTCGGCTGTGGTCTTTCCAGAAAGCTCATGGAATATCCAGGAGCTGGAGTGAGAGAATATTGGGCAGGAAAGACTTGGCTTTAGCCCTTGTATTGGTTTGCTTTCTGTTGATATGACAAAGACCATGGTCCAAAGCAGCTTGGGGAGGAAAGGGCAGGAAGTTGGAGGCAGGAACTGAAGGAGAGACCCTGGAGGAACATCACTTACTGACTTGCTCCTAATACTTTCCTCACTTTGCTTTCTGATACAACCCAGGGCGACCCGCCTAGGAATGGCTCTGCCCACAGTGGCTGGACACTGCCACATCACTCATTCACCACAGCTTTTTAAAAAATGCCCCACAGTCTTACCTATAGGCAAATCTGATGGGAGCATTTTACGGTTGAGGTTCCCCCCTCCCTGGATGATTCTAGCTTGTGTAAAATTGACAAAGAACTAACTGGCACAGCCCTCATGAGGCTGATAGTCGAGTGGAGAAGCAGAGAGCGATGAATATCATCACAGTTTATGAGAAAATGAGTTTCTCAAGGGGAAGACTGGGTGTGGGGGCATGTAATGGGTCTACGTGGTCAGGACGCCCGAGGATAAGCCGTTTAGAAACCGAGCCAGGAAACATACGAAAGCTTCCTCCCTGGCCACCTTCTCCTTCCCCTCCTCCCTCAATCCATTCACTTCCACCCTATGGCAACTGTGGTTACAAACGATGCCCTCACTGTTCGTCAGTGTGGCCCCCAGCTCTGAGGATGCAGGGGGATTCCAGGACCGAGGACTCGGCAGGACCATGTGTGCCACGGGGCTCCGCTATTTCCTTTCACAGTTTTAATTATAGCTGAAGCCCAAAGCCAGCCGTCATAATTCAAACGCCTTGTAAAAACTCCTATTTAGAGGGAAATTATAATTTTCTGATAAAATATGAACACTCAAAATAAGCCGTAAAACATAACTGCAAAGTATCTAGAGGATTTAATTATATATTAGAACCAAGTTGCTGGGATATTTTTCTGCAGAGGAACACCTCTCTATATTTAGAATGAGATTCTTTAGGAGTGCTGTGGCCACTAAATTATGGTTTTATGGAATTTTTGGAACATAATCTGTTTATTTAGGTTCCAGAGTCAAAGGAGGAAATCATACATTATGTATATTTATAGAGTGGTAAAGCCCCAGCCTGTGCCACACTGCTAAGACTTTTTAACTTGGAAAAAAGTGAGACACAGGTTTATATGGTTCTGCTAAAACAAACTCAGTTGTTGAGTCAGGGTCAAGACTGACTGGATTTGATCCATCCTTAAGACTTAAGAAATGGGAGGCTGGGGAGCTAGCAGAATGCTCGCTGTACATTGAGGCCCTGAGTTGAACCATCAGAACCCACATTTAAAAACTTGGATGTGGTCGTGCACATGTAGTCTTAGCACTGGGGATGTGGAAATGGGCGGATCTCTGAGGCTTGCTGGCCATCCAGCCCAGCCTACTGTGCAAGCAAGCTCTAGGACAATAAGAGATCCTGTCTCAAAACCAACAAAAGCCAA
>NW_004949102.1:15698015-15702240 GCF_000317375.1 Microtus ochrogaster | reverse complement strand
ACAGATAACTAAACAACTTTTTTTTTAAAGATTTATTTATTTATTACAGCATTCTGTCTGCATGGATGTCTGCACACCAGAAGAGGGCACCAGATCTCATTACAGATGGTTGTGAGCCACCATGTGGTTGCTGGGAATTGAACTCAGGACCTATTGGAAGAGCAGCCAGTGCTCTTAACCTCTGAGCCATCTCTCCAGCCCCCACAGGACCCTGGAGGAACATCACTTACTGACTTGCTCCTAATACTTTCCTCACTTTGCTTTCTGATACAACCCAGGGCGACCCGCCTAGGAATGGCTCTGCCCACAGTGGCTGGACACTGCCACATCACTCATTCACCACAGCTTTTTAAAAAATGCCCCACAGTCTTACCTATAGGCAAATCTGATGGGAGCATTTTACGGTTGAGGTTCCCCCCTCCCTGGATGATTCTAGCTTGTGTAAAATTGACAAAGAACTAACTGGCACAGCCCTCATGAGGCTGATAGTCGAGTGGAGAAGCAGAGAGCGATGAATATCATCACAGTTTATGAGAAAATGAGTTTCTCAAGGGGAAGACTGGGTGTGGGGGCATGTAATGGGTCTACGTGGTCAGGACGCCCGAGGATAAGCCGTTTAGAAACCGAGCCAGGAAACATACGAAAGCTTCCTCCCTGGCCACCTTCTCCTTCCCCTCCTCCCTCAATCCATTCACTTCCACCCTATGGCAACTGTGGTTACAAACGATGCCCTCACTGTTCGTCAGTGTGGCCCCCAGCTCTGAGGATGCAGGGGGATTCCAGGACCGAGGACTCGGCAGGACCATGTGTGCCACGGGGCTCCGCTATTTCCTTTCACAGTTTTAATTATAGCTGAAGCCCAAAGCCAGCCGTCATAATTCAAACGCCTTGTAAAAACTCCTATTTAGAGGGAAATTATAATTTTCTGATAAAATATGAACACTCAAAATAAGCCGTAAAACATAACTGCAAAGTATCTAGAGGATTTAATTATATATTAGAACCAAGTTGCTGGGATATTTTTCTGCAGAGGAACACCTCTCTATATTTAGAATGAGATTCTTTAGGAGTGCTGTGGCCACTAAATTATGGTTTTATGGAATTTTTGGAACATAATCTGTTTATTTAGGTTCCAGAGTCAAAGGAGGAAATCATACATTATGTATATTTATAGAGTGGTAAAGCCCCAGCCTGTGCCACACTGCTAAGACTTTTTAACTTGGAAAAAAGTGAGACACAGGTTTATATGGTTCTGCTAAAACAAACTCAGTTGTTGAGTCAGGGTCAAGACTGACTGGATTTGATCCATCCTTAAGACTTAAGAAATGGGAGGCTGGGGAGCTAGCAGAATGCTCGCTGTACATTGAGGCCCTGAGTTGAACCATCAGAACCCACATTTAAAAACTTGGATGTGGTCGTGCACATGTAGTCTTAGCACTGGGGATGTGGAAATGGGCGGATCTCTGAGGCTTGCTGGCCATCCAGCCCAGCCTACTCTGCAAGCAAGCTCTAGGACAATAAGAGATCCTGTCTCAAAACCAACAAAAGCCAAGGTGGATGGCACCTGAGAAATGACACCTGTGTTTGACTCTGGCCTCCACACGCACACTCCTGTGCACCTGTATATAGACAACTAAGAATTGGGTTCCTGCTATCCTTTTTCTTATATTTAAAGGGAAACTACCTCACTCTCCAAGCAGTATGTCTTTAGACTCTCAGCTCACCCCCTTAGCCTCCTATAGCTTTAGACTAGAAAGATCTACTGGAGTCCTCCGTGGCTTTGTTTTTAGGGTTCTTTGTCAAAGTCAGGGGTAACCCTTGAGGGGGTATTTCATGTGTAAACATGTATTAGAACAAAAAGAACAGCAAGGTGGTCGCTTCATATGATGGCAAGAAGGAATTAATGTCAAGTGTATTAGCTACTTTTCTCATGGCTCTGACCAAATACCTCACCAGAGGCAACTTGAGAGGAGGAGTTTGTTTGGGCTTATGGTTCTTCATGGTGGAGGAGGCCTGCAGCAGGTGGCTCTGTGGTAGTGGGGGGAGTGTGTGGCAGCCTCTTGTCCACATCTTAGTAGATCAGGAAGCAGAGAGGGGATAGAAAGTAGGTCATGTCCCCCAGCAACCCACTTCTTCCAGTGAGGCCCTTTGTCCTGCAGCTTCCCCCACCTCCCACACTCACGCCGACTGAGGCTGGGTGTTCAGATGCATCAGTCCTAGGAAGAGGTTGCACAGCCAAGCCTTTAGCCTCTGGCCGCTGTAGGCTTGTGGCCATCTAGTGCAATATGTGCTCAGCCTAGCTTCCAAGGCTCCCCCAGCCTCACTGTTCTAACTGTTGGAAAGTCCAAAGTTTCTTCTGAGACTCAAGTTTGTGAGACATTGTAAAACAAACAACAATCTGCACGCTTCCGACACCCAGAGTAAACATTCCCAGCTGCAGAATGGAGGGACGGGAGCGCAACAACAAAAGATTGGTTCTAAGCAAAACGCAAACCTAGCAAGACAAACACTAAACACCACAGCTCTGTGTCTAAATCAGGGACTTTTGATGGCATCACCAGTGCTCCAAAGGACGCGAGAAGTCCTGCCTCTTGTTCTGTTGTCTGTAATACACGTGGTCTCCTCCTAGGGCCAGTTCCTCCCAGTGCTTGACGTTTTCCTCAGTGAACATCCCAAATTTCTGGCATCTCCAACAAACATCCTGGGGTCCCCACTACAACGTAGGCCCCAACTTCGTAGCTTCATTCACCGTCTTCTCAAGAGCTTCTTGTGAGGAATCTTACTCTGCCACATGTTCTCTGGCTTTTGCTATTTTCTAGAACCTTGGTTCAAGCTTCTATGACCCTGTCACACTTGGCTTCCACATGCCTAAAAGACCAGTACAGTGTCGACAAGGCATTCAGTTCTTCTATTGGATGGAGATGTAGCCTAGCCCATTTGAGCGACAGGTGCACCAGGCTCTGTGTGCCTTCGTGACTAGACCTGGGAAAAGCTTCCCTAGATGGCCGTGCCAAAACAGAATGCCCCATAGGTTCTCTTGGCTCAAGCACTTTCTTTTCAAATGAAAGACTTTCAAAGAAGTTTGCATTGCTACACTCTGAAGCAATCGGTAGATAGGATCTTGCTTTCATGTCCCTTTCCTATTGTCTCAGTGAAAACCACGTGGTTTCTCCTCGATTCTGCTAATCTCTTTTATAATTCAAGCCATTTCATCCAAACCCTCCCTACCTACCCTGTCTACAACGTTGACTGAATTTGTGTTTCTATCCTTACCAAACTACACCTTTTCACATCCATCTGCTTTTGCACACTATAAACTTGTCTATAAGTAGTGATCAATAACCATGCCACAGCCTGGATGCTACGCTATGTTGAAAATTCCTCCACCAAACAGCTTACTGTATTACTTTTGAATTCTGCTTCATTTGTTTTCAGGACATAGACGTAATGTGGTCATATTCTTTGCTAAAACACAACATCTTGTTCTCCCTAGAAACTTGGTAAATCTGACAGCACTGTCTCTGTTTCTGTTGGCATGCTGATCTTCCTAACTTTTAACAGAATGACCCATTATATTCTACTTACTATGTTCTAGGGCTTTCCTAGTCCATCTCTCCAAACTCTTCCAAATCCTTTCCACAGAGCTGTTCTTTTTTTTTTGATTTATTTATTTATTATGTATACAACATTCCTTCCATGTATGTTTGTATGCCAGAAGAGGGCACCAGATCTCATTACAGATGGTTGTGAGCCACCATGTGGTTGCTGGGAATTGAACTCAGGACCTCTGGAAGAGCAATCAGTGCTCTTAACCTCTGAGCCATCTCTCCAGCCCCCACAGAGCTGTTCTAAAGGCCTACATGGTCGTGCAGTCATAGCCACAGCTCACTTCTCAGCACTAGTTAGCTTTTCATCTTGTGGTTGTGACCATGTACCCAACAGGAACCAACTGTGACCATATGCCCAACAAGAAGTAACTGTGACCATATACCTATCAAGAAGCGACTGTGCCCATATGCCCAAGAAGTGATTGTGCCCATATGCCCAACAAGAAGCGGCTGTGCCCATATGCCCAAGAAGTGACTGTGCCCATATGCCCAACAAGAAGTAACTGTGCCCATATGCCCAACAAGAAGCGACTGTGCCCATATGCCAAACAAGAAGTAACTATGCCCATATGCCCAACAAGAAGCAACTGTGCCTATATGCCCAAGAAGTGACTGTG
>NW_004949102.1:15688060-15697694 GCF_000317375.1 Microtus ochrogaster | reverse complement strand
CAAGAAGTGACTTATAGAAGGAAAAGTTTACTTATGTTGGCAGAATAAGGGACAGCAAAGCAGAAGGTGGATTTGTGGCCCTGGGAGTGTGGCAGATGCTTGGCCACATTTTAGTGGTTCAGGAAGTAGAGAAGCAATAGGAAATGGACCTGGGATATAAATCCCAAGGCCTATACTTCAGGGAACCACTTTCTCCACCTAAAGGTCCTAGTATCTCCCAAAACAACACCAAATATCCAAAAATATGAGCTGCGTGTGGTGGGGCATTTTACATAAAACAAAACAAAATAAAACAAACAAAAACACAGGTGGGAACCAGTTGTTGTATTCTAGGATGTATATCTGGAAAAGAAAAAAAACTTGAAAATGCAGGCCGTGGGACTTGGCATGTGCCCAGTGATTATTCATGTTACACAAGAAAGGGAGTTTAGACTGTGTTTTGTGACCCTGAGGTGTGGAGTTGGAAGAAGCTCACAGGAAAATCACACTTGTCTCCAGGGGAACAAGCTCTCTAATCAAAATTCTGAATCAAAGGCAAGCCAACCTGCCTTCAGTAGTGAGTCCCCACTACCAGGGTGGACAGCGTGCAGCTTCTTAGGAACACAGTTCTGGAAGTTTGACCCCTGAGTGGGGAGTGGGACCTAGATGGCCTTCTAGAACTCTCCCAACCTGAGGATTCATCTTCAGACCATCATGCCAGACAGTTGACATTTTGTTTTATTTTGTTTGGAGATTGGGTGTCGCTGTGTAGTCTGGGCTGGCCCCCAACTCTCCATCTTCTTGTTTTGGCCTGCTGAGCACTAGAATTACAAGCATGGGGTGCCATGATGTTTTTTAAAAATATTTTTTGAAAAATGAATATACATATGCAAAATTAACCCGTTTTTAAATGTTGAGTGCATAGCTAAGTGCTTTCACACTGTTAGGCAACCATACCCCACCATCACCCACACAGCTCTCTTTTATATTTAAAATTCTCATGTGTATCTATCTATCTATTCATAGTACATGGATACATGGTACTGTGTTACATAGGGCATTTTTCCGTAAGTGTATATTGAATACAGAGCCTCTTTACCTCCATACCCTGCTACCCACCCCACCCTGCCTGATCCTTTGTTCTCAGGGCAGTTTTGCATCTGATCTCATGCTATGCACATGCGCATGGCTTTATGTATCTGTTTATAATCTAGGAACCACAAATGAGAAGGAAAAAAAAATCTGTCTTTTGAGACGGGCTTAATTTGCTTAGTGTGCTGAACTCTGATTGCATGCTGCAAATAATATAACCTTGTTCTTTTTTTATGACTGAAAAAAATTTCTGTTGTGGATAAATATCACCTTTTCTTTATTCTTCCTTCTGCTGTTGGTGACACAGGTCGGTTCTGTAACGTAGTCACTGTGACTCATGCATTGAGGATCACTGCGGTGTGTTGACTTGGAACACAGAAGGATGTCCATCATGCAAACCTGAAGCCGCTGGACCTGCTGGACCGTGCCCTTGCTCCCCAGTCTGCCTATGCATTGTTCCCACTAGCTTCACTAAGGAAGGTCCTGGAAGGTCTTGAGGGCCCTTGAAGGAGTAAAGGGTAACTGGCTGGGAAGAGGGAGACTAGGTCTTCAGAAAGAAGCTCCAGAGACACAGGACATTCTAGACTCTTGTCTGTTGGTCTGACCATGTATGCTGAGTATCCGTGAAGGTGCTTCCAAGGTCTTTCAGGCCAGGTGTGCACAGATTACAGGCCAGAACCCACTGAGTATCTGGGTAGTGAATTACAACCAGCATATAGGAAAGAGTCAAATGTAGTGTCTCATACCTATA
Organism: Microtus ochrogaster; assembly: GCF_000317375.1. Lineage (NCBI taxonomy): Eukaryota > Metazoa > Chordata > Mammalia > Rodentia > Cricetidae > Microtus > Microtus ochrogaster. Next base: position 15,695,872 of record NW_004949102.1, on the reverse strand, counting down.
ATCCCAGAAACTGAGAGACTGAAGCCTGGGGAGGTGTGTGAGAGCGAGGCCAGGACAGTAACAAAAACCAGAACACACAAAAACAAAGAAAATACTTAAAATGAAGGAAAGGAAGAAAACAAAGGAAAGGGGATAAAGAGAAAAAAGAAATAGAGTAGGAAGCCTTAAGTATTTCACAAATGGTTGGGATTTTGTTGTCCAGCTCATTTGTTGTAGGTGTGTGTGTTTTTGTGTGTCTATGTGTGTATGTATGTGCCAGCATCAAAAATGTATTTCTTACTGTCGGTTGTGACCAGTTTCTTACTATTAATCAAGAAAGCTTGAAAAGCCCGTTTTAATCCAAACCCCAAGCCTCTGGGTCATCTTCTCTTTCTACTAAAAGCTTATCAAGCACGACTCTGAAATCTCTTTGATCAGCCCAAGCCAGCTCCCTCCATCGCCATGGCCACCACCCTGGCTGCGGTCACCATTATCTCTGCCCCAGCTGACTGCCCCGCCTCCAGCCTTGTCACGCCCATCCATTCTGCACACTGCAGGCAGGAACTTCCCAACTGTGGAAGTTCATCTCCTGTGACTGGAGAGTGAACTGAGGGTTACTGCAGGAGGGGCGAGGGAGCAGGAAGGCTGGTCGAGGGGTTCTGAGCTATGGCCAGGCAGGAGCAGGAGGCTCTGGTGGACTGCAGTATGCTAACCTTGGGTGACAACCATAGACTGTGTGTTTCAAAAGCTAAAAGAAAGGCTATATTGTATTATTCTACAGTGAAGTTGACAAATGAGAGAGAAGCAGATGTGATTAACCTGCCTTGAACATCACACAGCGTAAAGATGCCTCGTTACGATGCAGAATCATTACATTTTAAACTATATTATTATTGTGTGAGCATGCCACGTATGAGTGCACATGAAGTTAGGGACAGTTTTAGAGTTAAATCCCTTTCTACCTTCCCGCGGGATACAGGGATGGAACGGGCTCTCAGGCTTGCAGAGCGGGCCCTTTCAATCAACAAGCCATCCACCAGCCCTTATTATGCCCTTTAGCCTTAGTTAAAAGAACTCCGATGCCCCTGTGTAGAGAATACATTTCATCCCCTCTTTTGGAAGGCTTTTATATATAATAGAAGCCAGAATTTTTTTTTTGAAGGAATTTGTGAAGAAGGGCTTTTAAGAGTCAGTTCAAGTTCATGGATAGCGAGTGGCACCAGAGTGACCTCACTGTTTCTTTTTTCCTGGCGGGACTGATTTGTAGACAAGGAAACAGAACATTTATGACTTACTTCCAAGGACATTCTTATGGAGAAGGAAGAGAAATAATGTGTGGGTAAATAATTCTTTGGGGTGTTTTCATGGCTGGCAGAACAAAGACAGATTAACTCTACCAATCCGGAGTCAAGCGGAAAACCATAGGTTTCTACACTGAGCCTAATCCAATTGCATGTGTTATTTGTTATTGCCATAATAAACTACTGATTTGCAGTAATCAAAGCTGAGATTAATGCTCTGAGGAGCACAGCTGAGCATTAAGCCAGACCATTGCCCAAGCCAACAAAAGCTGATTCCAAGTTCTGTCAGAAACTTACAAGAAAGAAAAACTTTCTCATGAACACAGATCCAAAAGTCGTTTAAGCAAAACCCTAGCTAGTGAGGTACTGCAGGGCAATTTATCAAGACCAAACGGGACTTACTCAAGGAGTGTGGGCCTTGAAAAGCAACCACCTAGAACTCGTTACATTAACACAGTAAAGGAAAAGAATGTATACAATCTCAACAGATGCAAGGAAATATTTAATAAATTTTAATAGCCATTCATGATACCAAATCTAGTGGACTATGAATAAAATGACATGAAACAAGCTGGGCGTGGTGGCGCACACCTTTAATTCCAGCACTTGGGAGGAAGCGGCAGACAGATCTCTGTGAGTTTGACGCTAGTCTGGGGTCTGCAGAGCTAGTTCCAGGACAGCCAGGGCTACAGAGAGAAACCCTGTCTCAAAAACCACCACCACCAACAACAACAAAGAAAAACCACCAAGGCAACACAAAAATACATAGAAATTTGCACAGAAGAAATAAAACTGTATTTAATGTAGATGCCATGGAGGAGCAGCATAGAAAGCTCCGGGAATGTCTTCCAACGCACTCTGAGTTAAGACTGAGCTTGACTGTTGAGTGTAAGATAAAACTGTCCTTTTTAAAAATGCAACAGGCTGTCCTCAAACTCTTAGAAATCTGTCGGCCTCTGCCTCCCAAGGACCATGAAAGGCGCATGCCACCAAGGCCAGCCTTAAAATTATCTAATTGTTAAGAAGCAAATTTAACTAATGATGTGGAAATCCTCTAAATTGAAAATACAAACCATTACTAAGACAAAGACGACCTAAACAATAGAAAGAGGCCACATTCACAGATTTGGAAACTATATTGTTGATATGTCAATTCTTCAAAAGTAGACAAGCTGATTCAAAAATGTATGTAAAGGATCAAAGAACCTGAAGGTCAGGAGAAATTATATTTTCATCTTTCAAATTTATTGTAATGATAGAATATTTAAGAGACTATGGTTTTAGGGTAAACAAATCAATCAATGGCACAAAACAGGACCCAGAAATAAACACACACACATGATGTCTTGACTCATGACAAAGATATTATTTAGTGGGGATTTAATGGTTTTCCTCACAAATGATACTGCAGCATTTAGATATTAAATGATCTATACCTTACTTCATAGCAGGAAATCATCTGGAGATGGCCGTAGCCCTATGATGAAAGACAAAGCAAGTGAAACTTATAGAATGGTTTCTGATGCTTGGTGGCAGTAAAGACTTCTTGACCAGAATGACAAAAGTGATATCGTTAAAGATTCTGATAATCTAAACTTTATTATCAAATGATGTCATTAAGAAAATGATCAAGGCCGGTTGTGGTGACGCATCCCAGCAGGATTTGCTGGAGGAGGAGGAGGAGGAGGAGGAGGCTGGAGGATCACGAGTTCAAGGCCAGCCTGGGCTGCCTATTTTTTAGCTGGGTGGAGGTGGCACATGCCTTTAATTAATCCCAGCACTCAGGAGACAGAAGCAGGAAGATTTCTGTGAGTTTGAGGCCAGCCAGAGCGAGTTCCAGGACAGGCTCCAAACCTACATAGAGAAATCTTGTCTTAAAAAACCAAAAATAAATAAATAAATAATAATGAAGGAGCAGGGAAGACAGCTTAAGTACTTGCTGGACACCTGTGAGGCCTGGTGTGAGGATGTGGAGCACAGTAATGTGCACTTGCAATCTCAGCCATGCAGAGTGGAGACAGGACGTCACTGGAGCTTCCTGGCTAGGCAGCCTACCCTAACAGCTAGATAGAGACCCTGTCTCAAAAAACAAGGTGGTTCCTGAGGAACAACACTAAGGCTGCTCTCCGGCCTCCACACATACAGTGGGAACACACACACACACACACACAAAGAATGCTACAGATAACTGGGTGGTGGTGGCACACACCTTTAATTCCAGCACTCAGGAGGCAGAGGCAGGCGGATCTCTGTGAGTTCGAGGCCATCCTAATCTACAAGAGCCAGTTCCAGGATAGGCTCCAAGGCTATGGAGAAACCCTGTTTTGAAAAATCAGAAAAAAAAAATAGAATTCTACAGACAAGGGGAAGAAATCTCCAGTGTATATATCTGTATATATCAGATCATATAAGGATAGCAATCAATTGATCAGAAAAAAAGACAAACACCTTTTTAAAAATGGGCAAAGACCTTACAAGCACAAGAGGGCATTCAAACAGCAGGTGAGCTTATGAAACAGTGCTCACCGTCATTATTCATCTCATAAATGCAAATTAAAATGGCAATGACATATCACTACCCAGCCAGAAGACAAAGGAAACAGTGGAGGGTGAAGGGCAGGGAAGATGGAGAGCGACGGGGAGCTCTATCTCAGGCTGCCGGGGGGGGGGGGGTGTCAGCAGGCTCAGCCACCTTGAAAACTGATCCCTGGTAAACAGGAAGGCCAGGCACACACCTGCTCTTGTGTCTCAGCAGTTATGACCCCAGGAATCTGTTCCCAAGTGCATTCCCTTCAGACGCTCTTAACAATTTGCCCTGGAATAGTGAAAATCTAGCAACTACCTACGAGTCTATCAACAGAGGAGCAAATGATCTTGTGTAAATAAGAGAACTGTACAGCAATAAACAAGACAGATTGCATGCATTTTAGGACCCAGTTATAGATACATCTTACAGACAAAATGATGCACTCTGTAAGTTATCATTTACATAAGATTCAAGAGTGGGTAATACACGTCTGTGGGAACAGAAGCCAGAGGAGTGGCCACCCCTGGGTGGTAAGGATGAGAGCTCTGGAGAAAACAGAAGAAGGAGACTCCGCCAAGCATGGGCTCTGCTCTGCACTTGAGCTGGCTGTCAGTCATGTGAGGACACACACACCTGAAAACACATTGGGTTTATAAACAACATCCATAGCTGGGCGGTGGTGGCTCACGCCTTTAATCCCAGCAATCGGGAAACAGAGGCAGGCAATCTCTGAGTTCGAAGCCAGCCTGGTCTACAGATGCAGTTCTAGGACAGCCAAGACTACACAAAGAAACCCTGTCTAGAAAAATGAAAAAATCATACCAAGTCAATCAAACAAACAAACGCAAAACCAAAGCAACAAAGGACAAACTGTGCCACATATCTTTAATTTGTGTAGACTTGAGTGATGGCAAATACCAAAATGAGAATCAAAATATGGAAGTGGAAGGTCTCAGGTTGGATTTAAACACAGCTATTCGGAGCTGGAATAACCTACAGCAATTCTCACTGAAAAGGCCTTAATCAAGAATAAACTTGTTGGGCTGGGCCATCCCTGGCAGGAGAGAGGAAGCCTGGCCCACTGATAAGGGCCCTGCTCAGTCTCAGGAAGTGTCCACTGTGACGTGTGATAGAATTAGACCTCGTCGTCTTGGTGATGGTTTTCAGACAGGGACCACAATGGAAAAGCTAAGTTAAGAACATTCTTTCTTCCCAGAATTCCCTTGGCTAATTTAGTAGGTTTTGAAAATGTTTTCTTTATGATACAGATTAGACCTAAGACAAGCACTCTCCCACTGTGTTACTGTGTTCTGACTCAGATTTTCCATCCTCTGCCTATGGCCGAGGTTGCCACCTTTCAGTGACCACGTTGTTGTACCCTGGGTTGTAATAGTTCATCTCTCACTGGGCTTTGCTGGTCTCCTTGACCTTGGGTCACACCAGCTTCCTGCCTCTCGTCCAGGTAGCTGATTTATTAACATGGATTCCCAGCAGGCTCTCACAGTGGGCAGTGCTGGGACCACGTAGCCTCATTCGAGGTGTGGACTCTATTTGGAGCATATAGGTCCTTGTGTCTTCTCAGCCCAGAAGAGGCAAAAGAGGCAGGAAGCAGAAGAGGGTTGCAGGGCAGCAGAGAGATGGAGGTTGAGGACTTCAAGGGATGCTGTGTCACTCAGGTGGTCACTGTTTGAGCATTGCCAGCTGGTTTAGTGTTAGGCATGTCAATTTGCTTACAGAATACCAACAATATGTAGTTTGCCATGACTACCACTGCCACCAACTTTTCTGAATCCCACACAACCTCACACACATGAAGAAACTTTCCATGGGTTTGTCTGTTCCTCTCCATCATCTGAAACCTCTGACGTGTTCACTTGTTAGAGTCCCATCAGTTAAGCTTGAGAATTCTGTTACTTTAATTATTCCAATTTCTCTGCTTGAGGCGATTTTATAAAAATACGATCACTGTGATCTGTGTAAAGATTTGAGCCAAGTAAGGCTTATATATTGGGGTAGAAAGCCATACACTTAGATCTTCCATTAGGCCCACACCTGACAGCAAGGATCCTTCCTGAGATGGGAAGGGAGCCTGGGACCTGTCAAATCCTACCCCCTATGGGAGGTTTTCTATAGTTCTCTGCAGAGCCTTTCCGTAGAATAGCACCAGAGATGGATGTCCAGACACAGCACCTGTTATGCTCAACTCGGACAATATTTTCTTAAGGGATCAGAGAGAGAGAGAGAGAGAGAGAGATAGAGAGAGAGAGAGAGAGAGAGAGAGAGCTTGTCCCTGTATTTAGAGCTTAGAATGGCGGCTACATGGGGTGCAGGCAGGATTTCAGGGGACCTGTCTCTGTTGTAGACTTTACTAATCAATCAGCCTAATGCCATCCATATAGGAAAAATTTGAGGCTCACAGAGGTTAAAACACTGACAGGTCACACAGCTGAAAACCGGTAATAAATTTAAACCCAGGCTTTTAGCTCACTGGCAGATTACTAAGAAGAGGGGATGTGGGGAGAAAGAAGATGGTAACGAAATGGAAATCACGGTGGGAAGGGATGGGGTCAGTCCTTGCCTGTACAATGACTTGCCAGACAGTTAACACTGGCAGTCAACTTGCCGGGGTCTAGAGTCACCTAGGAGGCAAACCTCTGAGCACGGCTGTGAGGGAGTTTCTAGACTGGGTTAACTCAAGCAGGAAGGCGCACCCTAAATACGGGAGGCACCCTCCTATGGACCGGGGTCTCAAACTGCATAAAAAGGAGAAAGTGAGCAGAGCACATCAGATACAAAGTAACTTGCTGCCTCAAGCTCTCGCTACCTTGGCCCCCCTGCTACGGTGGGCCTTGCCCTGGAACTCTGAGCAGGAGCAAATCTCTGCTTGTTCAAGTTGCTTTTATGGGGCATTTTGTCCCAGGCATGAGGAAGGTAAGCAGTCCAAGCTGTCTGCACAGAATACTCAGGATACAGCTACGGTGAGACTGCAATTGCTCCTGGGGCTCCTTTACAATTTGTCCCCCAAATTCTAGGCATTCATCTCCTGCTTGACACACTGATTTCTACTTCCACAGCCAAGAAGGTCAGTGGGGGAAAAGCATAGTTGCACAGATAAGATTTTAATCATTTATTTTTTTAAAAGTTGATTCTCTGATGAGCCAAGAAGTAGCACCAAAAATGCAAGACTAGGGAGATGGCTTACCAGGTAAAGGCACCGCTGGCAAGCCTGGTGCTGAGCCAATCCCTGAAGCCCACAAAGGAAGGAAAGAACTAACTAACTCCTGCAAGTTCTCTGACACAGGTGCACTATGGGAACCCCTCACCCCACCCCAGATGCACACACACACACACACACACACACACATAAATTCATGCAACAAGATAGAACTTGCTAAGACGGAAAATATAATATCTCCTCCAACAACATTTTGAAATTCAGAAAGAAGTGTTATGAGTTAGAGAAAAGCTCGAGCATCTGGATCAATACAACTTAGCCTGGTCCAGTCCTGCATCCCAAGGCCTCACCAGCACTCAGGCCTTAGGAAGAAGATGTCAAAGTTCAAACCAACGCATCGTGTTGAAAACCTGCTTTGAGGTGTATTTTACAGATAACTGCAATCCCACATCACAGCTGTCTCCAGGACCAGCTGTGCTCCCGAGGAAAGCAAAGAGATGGGAAGTTCACAGGTAATAAGCAGGCCACTCGTTGGGCAGAACGCCCAGTGGGTAGCCCAGTCTGCATGAGCAGCTTCCAGCTTAGGCTGCAAACTCCTCTGCACATTGCCAAGTGCTTACATAAATCAGAGATCTGCCTCAAAAGAGAGGGAGACATGCAGACAAGGTTGTCCCTCCACATTTTGGGGTGTTCACTGGTCTTGCTGGAGGTTGGAGCTCTCAGGAGGAACAGCTCAGAGCTGTGGGCCTGTCATGTGGGTTGTCCTTCCTTCCTTCCTTCCTTCCTTCCTTCCTTCCTTCCTTCCTTCCTTCCTTCCTTCCTTCCTTCCT
>NW_004949102.1:15685100-15687960 GCF_000317375.1 Microtus ochrogaster | reverse complement strand
CTTCCTTCCTTCCTTCCTTCCTTCCTTCCTTCCTTCCTTCCTTCCTGCTTTCCTTCCTTCTTTCCTTAATTCTTTTCATCCTTATTTGCTCTGTAGACCAGGCTGGTCTCGAACTCAGAGATTCATTCACCTTGTCTCTGCCTCCCAAAGACTGATATCAAAATGGTGATTCACTACCACCTCTGCCTAGGTTGACCTTTCTTAAGAAATGTACAAGGAGAGATGAGTGGCGGGAGGGAAAGGAAAGAAAGAAAGGGAAAAAATTGGCTCAATGGTTAAGAACACTTACTGCTCTTCCATAGGACCCGGGTTCGATTCCCAGTGCCCACATGGTTGCTAATGACTGTCTGTAACTCCAAGATCTGACACCGTCACACAGACATGCATGCAGAAAAACACCAGTGCACATAAAGTAAAAACAAATAAATTATTTAAAACAAGCAAACAAACAAACAAACCTTCCAGGCTTGGCCAAAGTGACAAGAGCTTCCATAGGGCACACGCAACAACCGTTCTCACCACGGGAACTGAGAACCTATTTCTTTTCTAGCTGCTTCCTTTAAGGGACAGACGGGGATCAGGAGCAGCTGGATGAATTTTCAAAAGCTGTGGGTAGAAAGGTGCCAGCTGTGGGGGTAGGGACAGGTTAAAAGAGGGCAATTTATGATCAGTCGAGACTAGACTGGGCATGGCCAAGGCCTCAGCACAGGCAGGTCTGACCTGCTGGGGGCTCTGATTGGTGCTCTTCTGGACTGTGTGTGTTTTAAGGGACCACTGCCCTCTGGGTTTCTCTGAGCAGTGTGCTCCTTTGATGTAGAAGTAGAACGCTTCCAAGGGACTAATTTGCCTCCTGACTTTAGTCATCTCTGTGGCCGAGTTGTGGTCTCACGGTGATTCATCCTTGGGATTCCAACAGCCCATGATGAGTGGATGAGGCTGTCCTTTGAGAGGCTAAATCTGGGGCAGCCAGGGCTCTCGGGGTTTATGGTTCAGGATAAAACCACTCACCGAATCAATCACATGGCTTTAGATGAGACTGTTGTGATTCAACCTGTCCCTGGAGAGGTGGTCTCTGAACTATTCAGAAGGGCTGGTACTCGCCCTCCACACATATACTCAATGGTTTTAATTTCCTCCTCTACGCTATATCCAAGCAGCCAAGACAGGAACCAGCATGCCTACAGTCCTCGCCTCTCCGTGCTACCATTTTGGGAGAGAACTCAGTACCTAGGAAGCATGTTCCACGATCTGACACATCTCCTTCATCACTACTTCCAACAGGACCAACCAAACATAGGCTACAGACCAGCCCACCCGGCCTCACCCCTCCTCACCCCTCCCAAGAGTAAATCATTCACTAGTTGTGGACATTTCTGCCAACTCATGTAGACTCAGCTCCAGTTTCCAGAGATATTAAAATATCTCAAGTTTATTGTGTGCATGATAACCAAGAAGAAGGAATGAAAAATACGTGAGTAAAAATTCCTAAGTTCCAAACTACTGGAATGACGGAGTGTCTACAAACACTAAGATTGATTTGAGTTTCATGGTCATCTCTGGGTTCAAGGTTTCGTGAGTCATCTAGGGGAGTACCAGGAGTGTCACAGGTGGAAGGAGGGATAGGGACAAGATGAAGCCAAGACATTCCTCATAAAATCTGAGGGAAAATGTGAGGTGAGAGCTGAGTGTTGGTGACCAATTCAGTCCAGCATTCTGGAGTTTGAAAACAATATTGTGTCCCCCACCCCTTTCTTTTGACATACAGTCTCTTTATATGGCTCAGGCTGGCCTCGAACTTGTGGCTATCCCACTTAAGTCTCCTGGTACAGAGATTACAAGTGTGTGCCTCCAAACCCAGCTGCCAAAGAACACTTCTTTCAACGAGCTTTTGATTCAATATTTACTCAGAACCGATTTGTGTTAGAGAGTCCCCTGCTGTGTCACCTCCGCTCCATGGACATTTACATGAGACGGTCACATCTCACATCAGATTCCAGACCTTCACACAGCCGTTCTCTAACCAACTTGTCCTTGTCTGCATGACTCAAAATGGGATGCGTGAGCAGCGACAGGCTCTCAACGGTGGAAAATGAAGCTATGTGTTATTTAAGTTCCTTTTCATTTAATGCATCAAACTAATATGCCGAAGTGTTTCTGTATCACAGGGGACCTCTTGGTAGACGCTCGCATAGAGTAAGCGTTTAATGTTTACTGAGTGAATGTATAATAAAGCTGAACACTTAAGTAAACATGGCTTATTAAAGGGAAGGCTGGCGTGGCATCGGTGAGGGGAAATCACGCCTCGCTAATCTCCTTGAGTTCTTTGAGCAGATAAATAAGCATATGGAAAGAGGGAGCCACTGAACCCAGTTTAATTTGACTTTCAAAAACCTGTGAGAAAATCCCACTCTAATGACTGTTTTTTGTTTAATCGAGTCACCAGGGTTGTTTTATCATGAATATGGAATTGGCTTAAAGACCATAAACAAAGCCGAAGACAAGCAGAGTCATTCTAGATGGAAAGTTATCTCCAGGGTTTCCTAGAGATCTAATTTATGATGGATCTCCTTATGTGTTTGAGAATGACCTTGCTGGGAAGTAGATATGGAATCTCCAAGTTCAGATGTACCCCATACTGCGGAGAAGGTCAAGCTTATGGCCGTTGGACATTCCATTTGTATTCATAAGAGACATTGTACTCTTTACCTTTCTCATTATCATGGCCAAATACCTGACGTGAGGTAACTGGGCTGGAGAGATGACTCAGAGGTTGAGAGCATTGCCTGCTCTTCCAAAGGTCCTGAGTTCAATTCCCAGCAACCACATGATGGCTCACAACCATCTATGGTGAGGTCTGGTG
>NW_004949102.1:15681435-15685000 GCF_000317375.1 Microtus ochrogaster | reverse complement strand
AAAAAAAAAAAGAGGTAACTTACAGAGGATGGGTTTATTCTTCCTCATGGTGTAAGTGTACAGTAAGTACATCATAGTGGGGGTAGTGACAGCCGCTCACTGGGGTTACCACCGGAACATGGAGCTGCTTGTTAACATCTTGGTAGACCGGAAGCTGAGATAGATGGCTGGGAACAGACCTTAGAATTGCTAAGACCTACTCTGCAGGAGCCCACTTCCATCGTCCAAGCCCCATCCTTCTGAAAATTCTACAGCCTTCCAAAACAGGAACACCAGCTGGGGAGCAAGTGTCCAAACACAAGAGCACACGGGAGACATTTTACCTGACAGTCATTATGTGTTTGGGACATAAACCATAACGAGGGTGTAGAAAATACGGTCCCCAGGCTTGAAAAACAACACCAAGTTAGGACAAAAGCCAGAAGTCCCAGAGGGGTCAGTGGCAAATGCAAATGATGCACATAGGGGAAAGCATAAGGGTGCAGAGAAGGGGAGATGTGGGTGGAGGCAGAAAGGCTTCCCGGAGGAGGCGGAACCCAACAAGAGCCTTGAAGGACAGAAAGGCTTTGCATAAGTGCAGAAGAGGTGAAAGGCTGAAAGCAGCCAATGGGTGTGGAGCAGGGGCCACGGCTTGCCTGAGCGACCCCGTCCAACTCAAACACAGCCTCACCTAAGGCAGTTTATGTATGCTTAGTTTCCAAAAGAGGGACACAGGCTTTCAGAAGATAGATTTACTCGAGGTCACATTGCTAAAACAGCACAAGCCCTGTTGTTATAGTCTGCCTTGTTTTAGGAGTTGTTGGCATTTGCAAAGATCTGGTGGCAGGCTGGGAGAGTGACTATAGAGGCCAGGGTGATGGAGGGATGGACACCTTGTCTGGAGACCAGTGAGAGGTCAGGTTGGAATGTGGATTGTCTCTGAGTTACGGAGGCTCTTCCATCTTGTGGGAAGACCTCAAGAGCTGAATGCTTCATCCCTTGTTGAGTGGAAGAGGAAAGGAATTAAGAGCCAGAGCCTGCAATTAGGGCCAGGACCTAGTTTTGGAGGAAGAAATTAAAGATGGTGGGGGAGAAGCTGACAGAGGCCAAGGGCAACTTTATTCAGTGCTCTGTTAGAGCATGTGCACTGGGTCTGTCTGCACCGTGCAGATCCACCAGCGTGCAGCTTTCCTCGGGGCCAGCTCTCACGCTCTCCTGCTGCACAGCCATCTTGGGTGTGGTGGATGGGAAGTCAGAGATTCAGAACCCTGATGCCCATGTCACCTCTAGGGGCTCTTGTGGGCTCAGGAAGCATGGCAGGAACCCAGGGCTCCCTCGCTGCCTGCTCGGATGTGACTTGGTAGTCTGTCCTCTGTGACACACATTCTTAGCTCACAAACCTGGTTGAACTGTCAGGTCCCCGCAGGGCACAGTCTGCCAGGGGTCTTAGGGTGAAAGAACGGTAACATTCAATGCAGCAGGAAGCAGCTAAGCTGCTGATTCCTTTGGCCACTCCACACGGAAACAGGGTGCCAGGTAGTCACCTCCTTCTAGTGGCATGTAGGGTAAGGAACTGGGCACAGTGTTCTAGAACTAGAAGATGAGACATTTGGGATTTAGGGTGAATGGCCAATGACATCTAGATGTCCCCCCAAGACACCTGCTGTGGTAGCAAAGGAAAGAGAGTGCTGGGCTTGAAGTGGGAGGAGGCCCTTGTACCTCTGCTCATCCCTGTTAGTCTGTGAGTGGGCTGACCATGTGACGTCTATGGGCCTCAGTTTCTTTGTCTGTGAAATGGACAGGCTCTCTGCACCAATCTTGTGTGTGTGTGTGTGTGTGTGTGTGTGTGTGTGTGTGTGTGTAGTGTTTGCCTGAATGTACGTCTGGGTACCACATGGGCACAGTGCCGACAGAGACCAGAAAGCAGCATTAGAGCCCCTCGAACTGGAATGACAGGAAATCGTGAACTGTCATATGGGTGCCGAAAATCAATTCCAGGTCCTCTGCGAGAGTAGCAAGTGCTTTTAACTGTTGAGCCATCTGTCCACCCCTCATGTTTTCCATAATGACCAAAAACCCACTCTGTTGTTCAATAAGCACAGGATGCAGGAGGATGCCTGTCATTTGATCGCTCTGTCGCAAGCGCCATGCAGTTAAGTATTGCCGCCTGACCCGTGGATCACCCTGCTCTTCCCACAGTGGGGGCCTCCCCATGTGTGCTGCAGATGTTTCCACGGGACTGCTCGCTCCACAAGACCTGAGGATGCGATGCTGCCTTCTCCCTCCTTACACCCGGTACTTTTGGGGTGTCTGCCCTATGGCAGGTCTTCACAGGGCTGCAAAATGGTCAACCAAAGAATGAAGGATTACCTACCATCTCTGGAAGAATGGTAAGGGACGTTTGGGGTTGGAGAGATGGCTCAGCAGCTAAAATGCTTGCCACAGGTGAGGACCCCTGTAAAGTCAGATTCGGCGGCACGTGTCCCCAATCCCAGTGTTTCTCCAGCAGGATGGGAGGGGAAGGCAGGAGGAGTCCTAGTTTGGGATACATAGCAGCCAATGATAGGAGACTCTCTAAAAGAAGGTGGAAGGCAGGAAGAGACAAACACCCGGGGTTGTCTCCTGACCTCTACGCCTACACGGTACCTGCATGCTCTCACACATATGCACTTAAACATGTGCATGCATACATGCTTACACAAGCACACAAACACACTTCTTAATTTGATCCTGTAGAAAATGGTAGGTACCGTGGTTGTCCAAATTCTCCCAAGCATCTGCTTATTGATTCTCTTGACTCTTCCTAAGACTTAACATGAAGGTCACCACCCTTCTTCGTTATAATTTCTGTCTCCTCACCCTGGGAAGACATGGGCAGCACTGAACACTGGTATTCCTTCTATTTGGAATCTTTCTCACTAAAGGTAAAAATCTAGAAGTGGGCTGGGGGCTTGAGCAGGCTCTGGGTCCTCTGTGGGCCCCGGCTGTTAATACTTGGGGGCTAACTTCCCTACTGCTGGTGTTTCTCTGCTCTCTCTAGCTTTCCTAGTTCCGGAGGAAGATGTAACCGCAGACCCTCAGAGTTCGCGCTCTGCTCGGTATTTCTCAGTCACGTGGCGTGAGCCCTGTGGACCCTCTAGCTTTGAACACAGCTCTAGCCAACTCTCCTGGCTTTCACATTTCTACTGGCTCCGCTTTCTCTTTTGCTCTAGCTTTCTTGGAGTGTTTCTTAGGTGTAAATGCCATCTTTGCAGCAGTTGTGGGCGTCTCTCAAAAGCCCATGCTCACCGGGGAGCTAAGTTTGGAGGGGAGCAGACCTCAGCCCGGAGAAGCCTGTGTAATTTGCTTCTTGTTTGTGGCAGTTTGGATGAGAATGCCCCTCAGAGGTGCAGAGATTTGCACACTTGGTCCTTAGTCACTGATGCAGTGGGAAAGGCTGTGGAACCTTTGAGTGTTTATAGCCTCGCCTCACTTCCTGCTTCCTTCCGCCTCGTGTTTGCATCCTTCTCTGCTTCCTTCCGTGTTTGCATCCTTCTCTGCTTCCTTCCGTGTTTGCATCCTTCTCTGCTTCCTTCCGTGTTTGCAT
>NW_004949102.1:15680010-15681335 GCF_000317375.1 Microtus ochrogaster | reverse complement strand
ATCCTTCTCTGCTTCCTTCCGTGTTTGCATCCTTCTCTGCTTCCTTCCGTGTTTGCATCCTTCTCTGCTTCCTTCCGTGTTTGCATCCTTCTCTGGCCACCGCCTGCCACTTCTGCTGTGAGCTCCAATCCCTCTGGAGCGGTAAGCTCAAACTCACTCTTTCTTCTAGAAGTCACTTTTGAACTTGACATTTTATCACAGCAGCAGAAGCAGCAGCAAAATGACGAACTCCCTGTTGCTGTGATAAACACCATGACCGAAAGCAATTTGGAGAGGAAAGGGTTTGTTTTCACTTACAGCTTCCAGGGCAGAAACTGAAGCGGAGACCACAGATGAACATTTCTTACTGGCTTATGGTCAGCTACCCTTCTAGGGATGGTACCACCCACAGTAGGCTGGGGCATCCATCAACAATTAGCCATCAAAAAAATGCCCCACAGACCAATCCGATGGAGGTAGTTCCTCTGCTGAGTTCCCACTTCATAAGTGTGTCAAACTATCAACCTAAGTTAACTATGGCAAGCCACCCCTCCACACCTGTAAGTTCTTACATTTTAGGATGACCCCACCCCCATTTATCCATACACCAAGAGGAACTACTTACCATTCTGTTGGAAAAGTTGCTGAAGTTCTCAACCAAAACCTGCTTGATCATGTCTGGTTCAGAAATGACAATATACATCCGACGACCAAGATAGTACCTAGGAAGGATCAAACAAATTGCTTTTAAAATACTGTGCTTTTACCCATGTCTCCTCCCCCTCCCCGACAATAAAAGAACTCAGAGTGGTTTAGAATGAAGGGTGAACAATTAGTGGGAAGTAAATATGTAAACATGGGAGAGTACAAGCTCCAATGGCAAGCAATAGTCGATTCGAGATAAAGTGTCGCCAAAGCACTTCCCATCAACACCTGCAAACTGCCACCTTGTCCCAGGACTGGAGATTTAGATAAGACACCGTCCCTGACTCAGGCAGCTTATGGACTGAGAAAAAAGGCAGGTCGATAAATGTCAATGCACTAACAAGGGCTCCTGAGATCCAACAGTGAGATGGAGGGGAAATGGCAGAGTTTCCCAGACACGAGAGGTTGGCATTTTAGAATGAAAACATTTATACTAATTCCACGCTGAATGAATAGGCAGATGCCAGGGAGAACACAGGAATGATTAACCCTGCTTCTGAAGGGCTGAGCTCTGTCCAAGGGAGTTCAGTGGATACTGCCGGCATCCAAGAGGTAGAGGACCGCCTCAGCCAGCCACCTGCTGCTGGTGAACTCTGGCCAGAGAGAGTGCTTACATACGCGGTTTATCTTTATGAAGGTAC
>NW_004949102.1:15678143-15679910 GCF_000317375.1 Microtus ochrogaster | reverse complement strand
GCCCCCACCTGCTCGGGTAGCACTGTGACTATGGACTAACTGTGCACAGCAAAGCTAAATAATGATGGGGCCGCTGCCAGGCACGCTTCCAGATGAGCTGACGCATTCCTGGGTGTAACTGGCTGCCTGGTGCCGCCTGTTCAGAGCATCGTGGGTCAGATTTTAAAAGGAAAACCGTGTTAACAGAAAAAGGATTCTAACTCAGCTTTTCGTAAGCGAAAACAATGTTCATTTCAAAATTAGTTTTCCCTTCACCAAATATGCGAAAAAACAAGAAGAGAGGGGCTGTTGCGATGGCCCGGTTGGCAGAGCACCTGTCACCCGACCTTGAGGAGCTGAGCTCAGATCCCCAGCAGAGCTGGCTGTGGCCATGTGCTTCCCCAGGGCCCGGAGAGAGTCACAGAGATGGGGGGTTCCTGGAGTCACTGGCCGGCCGGCCTGTGAGCCCCAGGTTCAGTAAAAGACCTTGTCTTCAAAGATGAAGTGGAGAGTGACTAAAGGTGCCCCCAACATTAGCCTCCGCATCATGCACACACACATGTGCTCAATACTTGAGCGAGGTACACAACAGAACACATCCATCCATACTTCCCTTTTTTTTTGTAAGAAAAAGGATTTATCTGGCATCTATTAGGCCTCGTAAAATATTCATTCAACTGATCATATTTTCCAAAATTGTTAGGGAAGTCTTTGGACCACAGGAATTCAACAGATGTGGTACAAGGAAAGAAAGGCCACCAACTAGTTCCTTACTGTTTTTAACCAAGAACACCGAAAATAACCCAGTGCAGCCATTACCAACACTTTTATAAAGTCTGTGGCAGGTGTCACGGAGTCCTCTGAGGACCAGAGAGAGAACCAGGCTATAGATGCCCAACCCAGAAGAAAGAACACATATAAGACTGTCCACATTGAAAAGGGTGCGGACCCCTTGCCTCTGCCCGGAACACGGCTCTCAGATTTGAGGTGTGCTGTAAGTCACCTTCATTTGAAGAAGCACTAGCTGAAGAATCCCCCCGTCTGAAAAAAGACCAAGTTAAAAACTTCAGGCAGCGAAATGAACCTCAAACACAAAGAAACACACAGCAGGATACGTCACAATGATGCCTCTGGGAGAAAAATGGAGAAAGAAAGAAGAAAAGTCTTAACATGGCCCTTGTCAGGAATTGATCGAAAGGACAGAAGATTTCTCATCAGAAATCACCGGCCCGAGACTGACGAGACTGCTCGGTAGGTGGGAGAAATTGTGCAAACAAGAGGAGCTGAGTTGAGAGTCCCAGAACCAGGTGTGGCAGAGGGTTTCTATAATCGCAGTGTGTGGAGGCAGGAAGGTGGCCGGGAGGGCCTAGCTCCGGGCTCTGCGAGAGACCTTGCCGTATAGGAGCGAGATGGAGTGTGACAGAGAGGACATAGGAACAACACACAAACAGGAAGGGAAAGGTAGTTAGGGGGATAGAGAGAGAATGGAAACCAGAGGACTGGAGAGATGACTCAGTTGACCTGCTTGCTGCTGAACTTGAGTTCAAATTCTCAGCAGCCATGGGGGGAAAAAACTGGACATGGCAGCACACACCTCTAATCCTAACACTGGAGAGGGAGAGATGGGTGACCCCTTGGCCCTTGCTGGGCAGCCAATCCTGCCAAACAGTGAGCTCCAATTTCAGGGAAAGATCCTGATGGAGGAAGGTCATTGGTTAATTATAATAAAGAAACTGCTTGGCCCTCATAGGTTAAAACATAGGTGGGAGGAGTAAACAGAACAGAATG
>NW_004949102.1:15671653-15677517 GCF_000317375.1 Microtus ochrogaster | reverse complement strand
TGGCTATCTATCCCTCTGCTCATAACTTCTTTAAGGATACTGGATGGCTGGAGCAGAGCTAAAATCTCACCAACTGTGATCAGCACACTTGGAGAAAAAGCTGGAGATGGTTACATTCTGAAGTAAGGAGGCAAAGCCATGTGGAAGGCTTCTATATTCACTCAGAGCGTAAGGCAGCCACACTCAACCCATAGACCAAGATAAGTTATGTATGCATATGTTGAAACTACTAAGGACACGACACAAATGGCAGCAATATTTTAATAAATCAGAAACAGAGTGTGTGATGGCTCAACTCTTAGGTGCACTTGTTGCTCTTGCAGAGGACCTGAGTTTTGTTCCCAACATCCACATGGCAGCTCCCAACCACGTAAGTGCTCCAGGGAGTCTGAGGTCCTCCTATGGCCTGCACAGACTGTCACACATATGCACACAAAATAGACAGAAAAAGAAGAACAGCAAGAAGGGGGCAGAGGACAGGAAAGGGAATGGCAGAGGATAAAGAAAGTGTAAGTGAAATGCTGTTATGGAGCCCATTCCTTTTCATGCTGATAAGAATATTAGTAAAAGAAAAATATAGTACCAGTCTGAACCACAAAAATGACCATGAAAACCTATGACCACGAAATTGGAATTCATAATTTTAAATTCATTCTCACACAAACTACCACAGCAAGTAAAAATTTTAAAAGTTTAGGGAAAACCCACACAGAACCAACTAGGGATGGAGCCCAGTGATAGAACATTTGCCTGACTCATGGGATCCTAGATTCATTTCCCGTTGTTGCAAAGCAAGACGGCAACACACAGAGACACCACAGACACACAGACACACACACACAGACACACAGACACATACACACAGATACACACACACACTGTTGAGGAAATAAATCTAAGAACCCATAAGTAAATGTGGAGACAAACCACGTTCAGGGGTGAAAAACACTATAAAGGTACAATCCTACTTAAGCTCACCACAGATGTGATGCATTCCCAATCAAAATCCTACCAAAAATTAACATAAGCATGGTCAAACTTACTCTAAAATTCATGAGAAGACAAAAGATTTAAAAAACTGATTTTTTTCTTGAAGAACGAAGCAGGAGGAATGAGTATACTAGCAACTTGACTGTAGCGGTTGAAACCATGATATTGGTAGAGAGAGAGAGATACATACATATATACTCTACACATACACACTCGTAAGTGCATATACAGTTGGAAAAAATCTGAATGTTCTCTGTGCGTGAATCAGGTTCCGCCTGCTGGTTTTGATAACACGCTGCAGTTTTACCTGCATGTGGTGTAGATCACCATAGGGTAAACTTACAGATGAAGACGCTGAACCTCCCTGTGCTTTTTTTGTTTATTTACTTGCAAATTTCTGTGCATCTATAATTATTTCAAACTAAGATAACGTTTCATGCAGGAAATTAATAAACTTTAAAGACACAGACCCGGGGAGGAGGTGAAAATTTGTAATAATAATAATAAAAATTAAAAAAAAATAAAGACACAGACCCATTCCCAGCCAAGCCTGTCCTACCAGACTTGGGTGCCCCCCAGAAACCTACATAGCAAGTAGTTCTCGGGTTCAGATGCTAGAAGATGGGCCACCCTTCTAGGACAGTGGCTCAGAACTCAGCAGCTGGCCAAAGCCAAAAATGAAGCGTTCAAGGAAGGATGGGCCCCACGCAGGCCTACCAAGCCTGGGTTTTAGACAGGGGTGAGACCAATCACCCACTTATTTTAACAAGCTCCCAGGGGATTCTGATGCCATTGACAGTGGACACATCAGGGCCCCACCTTAGAAACTTTGGTCTCCGTCTGAGCAGAGGGCACGCCCATTTTCATTTCCTCAAATCCTTAAACTATGGGAGGCACGTATATTTTGGCAAGATATTTGTATTGAGTTTCTTATGATCAAAATAATTTTGTACACCCTCTGGATTTTTGTAAAAAAGCAAAATAATACTTGTATATTCTGGTGGAAGGAGTCGCCACGGGAGTCTTTCTGTATTTTTCTAGTAATATTACTAATGCTAAAACCAATTTTGCAACAATTCCTTTAGAATTGCCTCAGAGCTGCTTTATGAACCTCGTGAGAAAACTGGCCCCATTTTACATGTAAATTGTGTAATCTTGTGAATTTATGCTGATAAAAATGCTCATCTGTAGTTTGAGGAGCTCCTGGCAAGATCTTAAATAGGGAAAATGCATTTGACTTACGCAGGTGCGGCCTTCCTTCCCAGAGCCTGGGATGGCCCTACCATGTCAACCTTGGGAACCTCTTCTCCTTGGGAAGCTATCCTCCCAGCCCATGCAGCTCTGAAGGCAAGGTTACAGAGCCTCGCCCCTCAGCTCATGGGATGGATTTCATCATCTGGGCCTGGCTGAGCATAGCATCCCATCCTTGGTAACTGGTCCAAGGCTTGCACACTCCATCCTGCATGCACTGGGATTTTTCCAGACGTTGGGGCACAAAAGTGCCATCTTCCTCCTAGAGCGCCAAAACTCCAGCTCAATATATGAATCTGGGGATGTGGGGATCATTTTCCTTGTGCATGGAGGGAACCTAGCTGCAGAAGGAACTGAGAGATGCCCGCAGAGATTTAAAACACAGACACGTGCTCGCGCACACCCACACACACTGAGGGGGGGGGAGAGACTTTCTAGGAAGCTGAAATTTCAAATTTCAGCCTCTGGCCCTTGTATCCCTCCACTGGATCCCACAGGCTTACATTGTGTTAGTTTGACTTGGGTTTCTATCATATATAATCACAAAATCTGAACCAGTACAGTGTTGTTCTGCCTCCAGGAAACTTCCTTTAAAAAAAATATGATCTCTGTCTTGTTATTTTAGTATGTACTTTGGTTTCTGCCGAAACCTTTGCTGTAATTTAATCTTCCCTGGGAGGAAGGTAGCCCTCGAAGGTGTGTTCAGGTGGTCCCTTCAGGGACTAATTAGGCCACAGAGGCTTGGCTTCAGAATGGATGAATTACTGGGTCACCCCGAGAGCAGATCTGTTGAAAGGCTACTTTGGTACCATTTCCAGGACGTACTCTTCTCGTTGTGTGATGTTCTGGACTCTACACGGAATTCCCATCAAAATGAGGCTCCAGTCAAACGCAGCTCATCAACTTTGGACCTCCCAGCATCCAGAACTGTGAGTTGGAGAAACCTTTCTTCTTTGTAAGTCATTCAGTCTAAAGGGTTTTGGTATGTATTTTCCCGCTCCCTGTTTCCGGCTTCCTGAGATGGTATGGCACCGTATGCCTTGGAGCTCAGCAGGTGGGATCTGCACTCATCATCTCACCGTCCCGTTGCAGGGGACGGTTTAGACATAGACTCCTCAGACTCTCTATGCTGCAGCTGAAACATGGGGGTGAAATTAAGGTAACCATAATTCACTGCAGCTTTAATTCTATGAATTTAGAAGGAAATGAAATTCTGGTTCTTGAAAGTTAAGCTGATGGGGTACAAAGAAAGAGCCCAAACCACGAAACTGCTCAATGATGTGTGCCTAGGTCGTGGGTCCTTCTCAAAACCTTTGCGGTCACCATGGTTAGCAGCAGTGTTTGCTCCCTGCCATGCTGAGCTTCCTACAGTACCTCACTCACTGCATGTATGTAAGAAGAAGCCATTCTACTCCCTTCCGGAACAGGAAATCAAGACTTGACAAAGGCAAGGACTTTCCGACCACTGCCTAGAGCTGTCCTTCTCCAAGATGTCCAACCTTGCCTTTCCTCCCAGGCTGACTGGCCTGGTCTATAAAATCCAGTGCAAGCAGGTGTGCTAAGGGCCCAGGCAAGCTCCAGCCACACTGTCTGTATCTTTCCCCTCCTCAACGGACTGAGAGCAGATTCTTTCTTTAATGGACCAGAAACCCCTTTCCAGCCCAATTAAGGAGGTGAGGTCTTGCTCCCTGCTAATCCGAGTTGCACACTGACTACTATAGGGGCCAGAAATTCATAAGCAATTATTCATTTATATTTATTTATGCACAGAATAATTTGCTTATTCAACCCCAGAGCACCTGGTCGAAGAGAAAATGTAGGCGAATCAGTGAAGTACTGTGCAGTTAAAAATAACACTTGTTTGACTTGCTTAATTAGTGGTTTTCTTTTCTTTCTTTCTTTCTTTCTTTAAAAAAAAAAACAACTGACCATTCTGACTAAAATAGCACAGCTGCCTTCTTTCTGGGAACCATGACAGGCGAGACTGTTGGCACTAGCCTGGGGGCCACCTGGCCCTATTCCAGAAGGCCCTACCCTTGGCAGGGCCGACAAAACTATAGGACTGTTTGTTCATGGGTGGGAGTGGGGGGGTTGCCACTCACAATCACACAGAAAGATCCAGGCTCCACAGCTAGGTGTAGGTTCACCTTGTAAAAATAGCAGCGTGGTTCTGTTAATGAATAATAGTCAAGCCCAGTATTAATTGGTGCATCGAAGAAGTATTTATCAAGCACATACTCTGCCAGGCATCCAGCTGACAAAGTCTTACAAGTCTGGAGGAAAGTACACCGGGCGTGTATCTGAAGCAGGGAGCTGTGGGCACTTCTTTCCACTTTGTTGTGTAATGTGTCCAGATTTCGCAGCGAGTGTGTGACTTACAGAAGACGTAGAAGGGGTTGTCACTGCTTTGGCCTACCGAGGCTGTCAGGGGTCCAAGGTGAGGTTGACAGTGCTGTGTCTATGGGCAACTGCAATCTTGGGGACTCAGTTCCAGGCCTTGCTTGCAAGTAACAGCTGGGCCACCTTGGACAGATCGTGCCCATCGTGAGTCTGCTTCTTTGAGAAAAGAGGTCACGGTGAAGGTCAATGAGGAGTTCGTCAGCCCTGAACTGTGTGTCTGTGTGACTCATGGACAGTGATAGCCCATCTATGAAAAATGAACTTAGAGGTGCCTGTGGGGGGATTAGGAGGTTCCCAGTGGAAGCCTGACACCCCCACACCAGCAGAAGGAATCTGAACACACGCATGACGGACACCATGGGAACACATGAGACCTGCTGGACACCACTGGACATAGGGCTTCTGTGCCTGAGTGCCAGCCTCACCTCCCAGCAGTGAAAGATGCCACAGGCAGCTGCTCTCCTGCCCTAACATCTCACCTTTGGCTGCATATGGAAGTGTCAGGAAGCGACACAGGAAAGGGGGCTATGTGCTCTGGCAAGGACTATGATGAGTGGCCAGACTCACAAATTCCAAGAAGTTCAGAGAAAGTTAGCTTGATGATTTGCAGTTCCCAAACACTTAGCATAAGCAGCTCCTTGTGGACTAATGGTTCCTGGGCTAGCGGCTCCTCCTTGGCAGTCAACTCCTGGGCTAATGGCCCCTGGTATGGAGGCCCCCACAATGCTATAGAGAAGCTGTGGTTTCCATATTGTTATGGGGGGGGGTGTGCTAGAATCCCATTTTAACCTCTCATGCCGTCTGTGTTTGGGCCTTGCCACTTTTACTTAAACCATTGCAGCGGCTCTCAGTGGGGGTTTGTGTCTCCAAAGCTAAGCTCCATTAGGGCCAAACCTACCTTTTGGGGACAGAAGGTAACTATGTGACCTCACTCACTGTAAGTTCTAATGGGTTTCTATTATTTGAAACAAGTCCCAATTTTTTAACCTTTAACTGCTGGCCCTTCTGTTTCCCTACCAAAGTTCTTGGATTCCTTATTTTATATTTTATAGCATCTCATAGGTCTAAAGAATTACTTAATACTCTTGTTCTTGATTAGCAAATAGGTACTCATGTACCCAATAAGTACTCATGTTCTAACAACTTAGTAGATATTTAAACACACACACACACACACACACACACACACACACACACACACAGAGAGAGAGAGAGAGAGAGAG
>NW_004949102.1:15660233-15671553 GCF_000317375.1 Microtus ochrogaster | reverse complement strand
AGAGAGAGAGAGAGAGAAAGAGAGAGAGAGAGAGAGGTACTCTTGCACTCAATGAACATAGAAGATTGAAAGCAATTCTTGTAGCGACCAATAGATGTCACTGTATTTTTCAATAAACATTTACAATATTTAAGGATGACCCTATGGATTAATTGTGGTATCCTGGGGTATCTCAGCACACAGTTTGAGAATTACGCCCCCTCATTTGTGGTTTCCTAGATTTTCACTCTTTATATCCCTTTGCTTTGTGCAGATTTTCCCTCCAAAATGCTTATTAGCACGGGGATACCCTACAGGCATGCAGGCCACCCACCCTGTTCTTGGGGCCCTCACTCCTGCAGCTGACTTTTTAAAAAAATATTAACTCTTTGAGAATTTCACGTAATGTATTTTATCATCTCCACCCCCACTCTCCAACTCCTCCTAGACCCTTCCCAACTCATCCACATCTTTTTCAACGGTCCCTAAGTCTAATTTGTGCTCCCCATCTACCCGCGGGTATGGGACCATGCACTGGAGTGTGGCCAACCTACTGGGGCCACAATCTCAAAGAACACTGACCCTTCCTCCTCCGGAAGTCATCAACTGCCAATAATTTGTTAGGAGGGGCTTGCATGTCTCTTCCAACTCCACGATGGAATGTTGACTGGGTTGATCTTGTACGTGTCTTGTGCAGGCAACAGCTGCTATAAGCTCACAAAGTCCTGTCATATCTGCAAGATGCTGTTCCTCTCTAGTCCTCCCTGACTCTTGCTCTTAAGGTCTTTCTGCTACCTCTTCCTTGATATCCCTGAGCTTTGGGTGGGTCATCCCCATCTATGGCTGAGTGCTCCGCTGACATTCTCTACTCTTTGGCCATTTGTGAATTTGTGTGTTAGTCACTATCCACAGCATGAAATTTCTCTGATAAGGCTTAAAAGTCTCATGAATCTATAGATGGAGAGATACAAGCTTAGAAGGAAATTTAAACTTTGTCTATTTAAGCAGAATGATAGTAGAAGGTTCATCCCCACCCCCAGAGCCTGTGAACTCCCTAACCATGGGGTCTTGGCCAGAGTTACAGTACCAAACATGAGCTTCATCTGTGGAGTAGGCCTTTAATCTAATCAGAAAGTTGTTGGTTATCTCCATAACATTTGAGCTACCATTGCACCAACAGGCATGTCTTGCCATGCTGGTCATTACTGAATTTCACAGGGTTCATGGTTGGAAGACTTTATAATCACCCCACCCTACTCAGCAACCTGCATAGCACCTTCCAGTACTGTGAGAGCTAGTCAGCACGGAAGAGGCTTTCTACTTAGCCCTGATTTCATTTCTCCATGTCCCATGACCAAAGTACATAGTGTCTTCAGCTGTAACTCCCGAACCTCTTAAGCGAGCAGGGAATTCCTCTATTGATCTCTCTTATACCACATCACACCAGTGCCATACCTCTTGGCTCCTCACTGCTCTGCACATTCTTGGAGGACACAACCTTGCCTTATTTTTCTTCTGGAATCCCCAAGAAGGCAGCAGAGTTCAGGTCCATAGAGGAAGTATGGAGGACGGTTTGCAGAGGCCTTTCAGGAAATCACGTGGTCTCTCTGATGCCCATATTCCTGCCTCTGGAGGACCTGAAGAAGACTCCATACTGCTGAGCTCGGTTCTCTTCACTAACCTCTGTCCTACTTTCCTGATGCCATGCAGCCCAGACCATTTCCTAATACTTGGGGACACCCTTCCGATGGACCCCTTGACTGCCTTTATAGCTTGTGTACCCCTCATCTTGGTGGCCAACGTACAGAAAAAGCCCTAGACCTAGTTGGACAAAGTGTCACTGTGGGGAGTTGGATGTACAGAGCCCTCAAATCGCCTTTGACCTCAAACCAAGGCTTCTGCCAAAACAGCATCTCCAGCAGTTTCCGTGTTGTGGTGACGCTGAGATGTGTTGCCCAGAGGTTTCCTCAAGGAACGGTTTGCCGTCCAGTGCAGAGACAGCTATTGACTCCCCGTGTGTTGGCTTCAGCTTCAGGTAGCTTTGTCACCTGAAAGCCAGGATCCAATGACAGAGCATGTGACTGACCTTGTCGGGAGATGACCCTGACAGCTCATCACAGACACGAGTTCCCAGCAAACATGTTGTTCCCGAGCCCATCTCATTGTCAGTCAGGAAACCAGCCTGCAAGACCTGCTTTAACCAGCCCCATTGCCACGAGCAAGGACAACCAGCAACATTCGGAGGCCGGGAGCCAAGCCAATTATGTGATGAGCCATGAACCATCTTTGTCTTCTCCAGCTTGCCACTTCCTTCCCCACTGCCCCTGCCCCTGTGCTCAGTCCTTTCCCTGATGGCTCTTACCAGGTGGAGTGTGCCTTCTCCTTGTGCTCCCTTATGCTCCCCACGAGGCCATAGACAAGTACCACCTCCTCCAAGAAGCCTTCTCCGATTTCACAGCTTGGATCCCGTGCTTCATTCCCGTTCTATGTTGGGAGTACTATCACTTCCTACCTGGCTTTCTTATGTTCCTTGGGCGGCGTCTGTGTTTCCCTTCCAAATTAGATGTTAACTTGGAGAAGAGTGACAGGAATGAAACTCGATTGTGGGGATGGATGGTGGCCTCTGCCACCACTGTCCGCTGAGCGCTACACACAGACAGATATCACTGCCAAGTAGACCACACCTAAAGATGGGCCAAGGGGGAGCACTTATGGAGGTGGGATAGCCATCCCCTCCCCCTCTGTCTTGTGCCATTGGGGGATCTGGGCAAAAATCTTGAAGAGTCGAGGAGAGGTCACAAAGTGGATGTCCTATCTCAGAATAATTAGCAGAGGATTCAAGGTAGAGACCATTGCAGTTGCATCTGTTGGAGACACTGGGCAGACCCTCAGAGTATCTAGGCCACTGTCTCTGTATCTGGTAGATGTCACAAGTCTTGGATTAAAGCAAGTTTTCAGCCCTCTTGAGAACATTCCCGCTGGCTGCTAGGAATATGCATGTGGTCTCTAGGTAGGTTTCTAAGCACTGGTGACAACAGGGGGTTCCTGGTGTCTGTGGTCATATGAAACCACCCTTGAAATGGCCAGAGAACTACGGATCCACCTGGGGAGGCCCCAAGAAGAGGAAGCACCATTATGATTTGCTCTGTGCTGCCCAAGCCCACTCCACCTTCTGCATGCTCTCCTAACCACCCCACCCCATCGGTGCCCATGGAAACATGGATGAGGCTTGCTCTGAGAGACTGGCACTGCCACAGTGGTATAGTGTGTGGATAGTGTGTAGGCTTCCTCAGCGGGCTGCCTGTGTTCCCAAAAAGGCCCTAAACTTGTCCGCTGGGAGTCACAGGTCCAGGCAATGATCTACTTCCGAGTCTGTGGCTGTTCTCCGTCGTTTCTGGTTGTAGGCAGGAAGAAGATAGCCTCCCTGGCTCCAGCCCTCAGAGTCTTCATCTAAAAGATGAAGCCCCCCCCCCACTGCAACCTGGTGAGTTATGACTACATTAAGATATAGTAAATCTTTCTCTAAAAGCAGAGCTATGGATACAGGAGAGAATTGGGCAACAAAGGGGGAAAATATTTGAAACAAAACCTATAACGATAAACCTCCCTCTTCTATTGAGTATACCCGCCCATTTAATTTATTCAGTTAATAAAACGTATTCCCCAGAGGAGGACAGACAGAGGTAAGCTGCAAGCCAATCTGCCTGTGTGAGCGGGGTATGCATGTATATCTCATAACAATAAAAAAAAAAGAGTAATTAAGAGATGTATTGAAGTGTGTAGAAATCCTGAAGGACACTGAAGATTCCAATGCAAGTTAGTGTCCTTGTGCAAATTTAATTCAATCGGGAATAGATAAATAAAAATAAAGGAAAAAAAACAAATTCAGAACAGATGTTAGGCAAGCGATTTTTTTCACAGTAAGAATCATAAACATGAAAAGCAGCCTATAAGGCAAAGTTGTTGATGCCAACAGCATCAAGCTACTAAATAAATAGTTGGATGGTACCACAGGGACAAAGGAACATTAAAATAGTCATTTGGCTGTCCCTGAGAATTTTTGCCTATACGTTACACCCAGGCATAGTCTTGGGTACTGGAGGGAGTGTGTGTGTGTGTGTGTGTGTGTGTAGACACATAGAGAATATACTCTTACTTGAAAGTATATTACAAAATCACCTGCCACACAGGCTCAGAATATAAACAGGGAGTCTGGTAAGGGCATTGCCACTTCTGCGAAGACAATGAAGCCAGAAGAAGAACCTAGTACCAGTGAGGGATGTGCTATCCTGAGCTGGGTGTTAGAAAGCCCAGATGTGTGACAGCAAGAAAGGGAAGTTTTAATAAGAGATCCAGACACAACCAGGGAGAAACAAGGGCAGGGAGAATTTTTAAGCACAAAAAAAATAGTTTTTAGAAATGGAAGTAAGCTTCAAGATGATCAAACACACGCACGCACACATGCTCACACATGCACACACACATGTATGCGTGCATGTACACACACATGCACACGCACGTATGTACACACACACACACACGTGCACAGGCACACATTTCATAGCTTAGAAAATAAATACATTTTCTCAAATCCCATCTAGAGACAACTGGATGGAGGCACCATCTCCTGAGAACACCCCTCACTCAGGAGGATGCACCAGGGCAGGGATTCTCTAGAGACACAAAAATGAGAGGACCCACATACCCGCATGCAGGGACTCAGGGACCTAGCCTTGAGCAGCTGAGCAGGGTTCCTGATGTGCATGCCCTCCTCCAAGATGCCAACTGACTACAAGAAAGCCTTTGAAAGTCAGGCCAGAGGAGTAAAGACATTACAGCTGAACTCCTGGATCCTTTGGAGGCTCTGACTGACCTCCGAGGTCCACACCACCGGACCTGTGATAGAGACAGGTACTCAGGTATGTTGTAAAGGTGACCGAATGGCTGAAAGATTTGTGGGACCTCCTAAGAATAGCTAGGTTAAGACCAGATGATGGCTTCTAATCCCGTGTTCTTTCTGCTGCCCTAAGGTGACCCCAGGGAGGTAGGGTACAGGCAATGGTAACCATAGGAGCAGGAGTGAGGTGGCAGACCTGCAAGGACCCTACCAATGCCCTGTGTGGATGGGGCCCACTAGCCCCACAAATACACATTTTCTCTATTCATCCCCAGAGGGCCTTTACTCTATACAACAATGTTGCACTTTAATGGGCTAACTCCTGATCAGGACAATCATGATTCAACTTCCTCGAAGCTTTGATTTTAAGGCTCCTTTTGTCTTCTAGAAGATACCAGTTACCCAAATGAGCAAAATAAGATCTTCCTAACATGTGAGGTTTCCTCAGGGATAAGTTTATTGTGAAAAAATATGTACCAAGAGGCAATTCATTTAGTCAGTCAACAAATATTTATAAGCACCTTTTATGTGCCAGACAGTGTTCTAGGTGCGTGGAATAACAGGATGGGCAAGAGATAACTTCTTATTGTGGAATAAGAGAGCTTCAGATTAACAAATAGATTCATATATGGTGGCTGGTCTTTTAAAAAATGTGATGGCTTCATCCTGGCATCTTCATACATTATGTGCCGTTAGAGTTTGTTTTCATTGGCTGCCTGCTCAGACACTCAGACTGCCTCTCTCTAGCTGGTCCCTTTCCTTGTCCATTTGTCCCTTCCTTTTGGTTTTCTATCAAATGTATTCCATCACCCTCTCTATCTCTCACCTCTCTTTAGATCTTCTCTTCCTTTCCTGAGATCCCCTTTCTAGTTTCATGATCCCCCCCCCACACACATGTATTTACAAACTTATATCCTTTAAAGTCTAGGTTCCACCAGAGAGAAAACATGCTGCAGTTGTCTTTCTGAGTCTGACTGATTCACTTGCTATGATGATTTCTAGTTATATGTGTTTTTCTGCAAATATCATGGATAATTTTCTAATGGTAGAGCCTGGATATCAACTTGATTGTGTTGAGAAATGCCTAGATTAATAAGGCACCTCGGGGTGTGTCTGGGAGTTACCATTGCACCATGAGGCTCTGTCTTCATAATGGCTTCATCTATTTATGGATTCAAAGTTTTAACAGGCTACTTAGAGGTAGTGGAAACTGCAGAAGGTGGGGCTTTGTTGAAGAAAATGTCAAGATATGTCTTTGAAGCCATATACTTCCCTGAACCCTTTCTGTCTTCACTCTATTCCCTGACCACCATGAGGTAAACAGCCTCCTGCTACCACCTCGGTGTGCTGCCTCAGCACAGAACTGGCCACCATGGTATGCAACCTCTTATATTAGTGACTTTCCTGTGGCTGTGATTAAAATACCAGGGCCAAAGTGACTTCTAGAAGAAAGAGTTTGTTTTGCTTTATGGCCCCAGAGGTAGAGTCCATAATGGTGTGGGAGGCATGGTAGCAGGGACAGGATGCTGAGAGATCCTATCTCATATCTCAGCTGCTAACAGGAAAAAGAGAGCGTGACTTGGAAGTGAATTGAGGCTACCAGTTCTCAAAGCCCATCCCCAGTGACGTACTTCCTCCAGCAAGGCCTTGTGTCCTCCCCAAACAGAGCCACCAATCGAGTGTTTAAATCACGAGGCTATGGGCAACATTCCTCATTCAAACCACCACAGCTCTGAAGCCATAAGCTCAGATGCTTCTCCTGTCACTATGCCACTGCAGTGGACAGCAAACTTATACGCCATATAGCCCGGTGCACACTGCTTTCTGCCTTATGTCCTTTTCATCTTAAAGACACTCGTGTGTTGTTGGGTGGTTACAGGAGAGACCATACTGGAAGGATGTATCCTACTCTTAAATTACAACATTTGATATGTGGATGGACCCTGAGAACAACGAGAAGCATCTCTTACAGTCATAAGCAAAGAAGGTAGCCCACAGCTTTATCTCATAGGTTCTTAAAGAGTCTATAAAAGGATGCCCAGAGGGCGATTTTCTGGAAGCCCTGGGACAGTGGGCAGGTAAAGACTCAGGTGTTAGGCAGCAGGGAAACGTAACAGGTTTGATAAGAGCACAGCAACATGATGGAACTTAAAAACACAGACAAAGGCCTAAGGCCCAGCATGAGACCTATGATGTCACAGTGGCTACACATGCTATGCATGCAATGACAATAGGCTGTGGCCATGCAAACATGCACACTAAATACTGGGATGACTGGCTCCTGGGGCTTGGGAAGGGAAGCGGAGAGGTTCAAAGGTTGAAGGGAGCAGCGCACAAGCAGAGCACACAGTAGCGCGGCCCCAGCCTCTCTACTGTAGACAGAACAGACATGCTCCCTCCCACCCAGGGCACCCACTGGCTGTCCTGCTGATTCACAACGGGGAGGAAACGACTCTTGTCAATGTTTTTCTGTTGTTTGTTTGCTTAGTTTTTTTGTTTGTTTTGTTTTTGAAACAGGTCTCATGTAGCCCAGGCTGGTCTCCAACTCTATGCAGCAGAAGATAGCCATGAACTCTTGGTCCATCTATATCTGCCTCAGATTACAGGAACGAGCCACCATGTCTGACTAGGGGTTGTTGTCTTACATGGGGTTTTACCATTTATTAGGTCTGTGTTTCCACTCAAAGCCTGTTTTCCATATTCTACTCCGAAAAGATATCATGGGACACAGAAGAGTCCTGTGGCCAAATAAGCAGCGAGCCTTGAGCTTCTCACTTGGAAACTTTCCGAGCATCTTATCCCACGGAGCTCACTAAGATATCACAGTCACGAAGGCTGTGTTCCTTGGACTCTGCTCCCTTCCTTTTTATTTTCCATGCAGCCACCATTATTGTTGGTGGAAGTGGTCCAAAGGACATGCTTTGAGAAATGAGCCCATTAGACTATCCAGGGATAAGAGACAGAAGATTCCAGAGTCCAGACACACCCTGGAACTCCCATCATTTCCCCTCTTGTAGAATGTGGTCCTTAGAGGGGTTCATTCCTAAATCACATAGGATCTTCTGTCATCAGGAACTCTCCTACTGTCTCAGTGTTTGCGCCCCCAAATCTATATGTTGGCATCCTAATCCCTTAGGTAATTATATTCGGGGTGGCTCTCTAGGGGTAATTATGTCATACAGGGCCCTTTTAAATGGATTAGTGCATTTAGAAAAGGATCCCAAAATTGCTCCTTTATGTCTTTCACCATGTGGGGCCACCCATGAACCAGAAAACTAACACCCACCAGATACCCGACCTGCTGGTGCCCTGATATTTGAGCTTCCCACACCTCAGAACCATGAGAAATAAATTTCTCTTATTTGTGCGTTATCCAGTGTCTGGTATTTTATAATGGCAACCTGGGTAGACTGTGACATAGTCAGTTCAGCTGACTATGGCCAGCATGAAATCTAGATACCCTCCTCATTGTTATGCCCAGCGACAATCAGTGTTCACCACCACAGAACTCAAAACTGACATCAACGTCTCAAGTGGATTCACTTCGTTCTTACAACTCAAGCCTTGTTCAATTCTGCTGTCTTTCCTACAGAACATTTCGTATGTAAAATTTCCCATCTGTTTTCTTTCCCGTTTCTGATGATTCAAACCACTGTTTTCCCACCAAGGCTAATAGAATATTCTCTATGAATATCCAATATCGCATTTCCCCAGCATACCCTTATTGCCTGCTCTTCTCCGTTCGATCCTAGCCCAGATCTCTACACCTCTTCCAAAGCTTAGGTGCCTGGGTACATGCTTCTCTGTGGGCCTCACTGCATTTGGACACGTGGAATTAGCCAGTCTCACACGGTGACTATGTTTGTGCAGGGTCTCTGGAGTACAAAGGGGCATCTCCCTCGCCTCCTCTTGCAAACGGTCTCAGAGCTGGAGTAGGTGTCTGTGGAACAGCTCGGAGGCTGCATTAGCAAGTTTCCAGACCTGCCCTTGACAGAGTGAGGCGACCCAAAGGCCACAGTGAGCTCCTGGGATCGAGGAAACTTCAGGAGGTGAAGGCAGAATGGAGGAGTAGATGCATAAATCGTAAAGACTCCGACAGAGAGGAGACAGGAGAAGGACTTGGAGTGGAGAGCGCTGGGAATTGATTAAATGAACTGAATAAATGGCAGCACACAGCACTGGTTGACAATGGGGCTAGCTTCGTTTTATTTGTTTTTTTTTTCAAGTGCTAGCTAGTTCACAGTCTGTGGAAGTTTGGAGGGGAAGTCACTAGGTCATATGTTCTAACCAGAAATGCAGGGTTCACATTGGCCAGTTGGGTTCTTTGCAAGGAAGAGCATACATTTCTCCTGGAGTTCATCTTCAAGGTCTGACATCAATGATGATTACCACCTGATCTTGGCGGAAAGGGAAGGCTACGGCAATGCTACAAAATATCCTCCAAAGGTAAAATGATGGAGTTGCTATGGAAAACAGCACAGAAAGTGCCCCTCCCAATAAAAGCAGAATTTCTATCTGATATTGTAATTCTCCCTTTAGGATGTACACTACAAAAAAGGAAAACAGGAATTTTAAGAAATGTTTGCATGCCAGTGATCGTGTTGCATTATTGAACTGAAAGAAGGGTCTTGGATATATCCATGTCCACCCATGAGCATGTCTTCATTATTGACCACAGTCAAATATTAGAAGCAAGCCAGTGTCCATCAACAGCTGGCCAAAGAAACATGGAGGATATATCCAGGGTACTATTACTTTTTTATGGAAGAGGAAGGAAATTCTGACACATGGTACAAGACAGATGAACCCTGTGGCCATCCTCCTGAGCAAACAACGACAAATAGCATGTGATTCTGTCAAGGAGCTAGAACCTGCAGTGATAGCGCCAGGGGAGGAGGGGGAAGAGGAGGGCAGGGTTTGCTGCAGACAACAGTTCAGTGTGCGGGATGGAAGCCCAGTGCCTATGAGCGGTGGTGACCGCACAGCTCTGTGAACATGTTTAGCAGCGCTAGGGTGTACAATGAGAAATGGTCAAGATGGTAAATTTTGTCTTGTACACACTTTATCACAAAAAGAAATGTCCTTTAGTGAAATGGCCTTTGTGCCACTTTCAGTATCTGGCTTTGTCTGTGAAGCAGGGGCCATCAGTCCAACAGCCAATCTTCCAGATCAATTGTGGGTACGAATAAGTTCACCCTTCCCCAGCTCAGATGAAACCATTGTTCTGAGCTACTTATGGCACCTTGGGTCCCAAAGCCCTGGCAGCTATCAGCAGGTTCAGATGTGGAGAAGGGCGGGATTCAGGATGCTGAGGAGGAAGATGAAGTATCCTCTTAGGCTTCAGGCTGAGGGGGGACCAAGATGAGAGACTGTTTTCTCCATGGGCGATTTGAAGAACCTAACTCTAGCAGAGAACGCAAAGACTCAAGGGAAGCACCTGAGCATTTTTTGGCTGATTGCGGGAGGAATCTGAAGGCTATGTTGGCATGGGACACAAGCTGTGGACTGGCAGTGAGGAAGAGATGGGAACCTGAAGAGTCAGAGGCAACCTTTAAAGAAAAGCAGATTCACCGCCTCTTTGGTGGTTCCCATGCACCAGTCACTCCATTAACAATGTAAAATGTTGCATGGGGGGGGGGGAGATCCTTCACTCCATCAACTAGTTGGGAAAGGCAGTTTCCACCCAGTATCAGACTGCCCAGTCCCCTTGCAACTGAGTGGCACCTAGAGATGATGACAGATGTCGTAGCTCAAAAGACCTGCCCCACGATCTGCACATCCACCTCGCATGCAATGACAGGCTGTCCACCAGCCACTGATTTGGGGTAAACATTAGGTTCCTCCTTAGGAAAGGTAAGAAAAGGGCCACCAGCTAACAGTGCTTCCCCAGAGGTTATTGTGGGGTCTGGAGAAGGTGTCAGAGAGCCAAACCTTTATAGGTAGACCCATCAACTGACAACTGAACCCGGGACAGAAAAGTCTCATATTGGGGCTTGCACAATTCTTGCAGTTGGAGGACGAGATGGTGGAGATGTTGTTAGGAGTGGGGTCTTGAGATGCAAAGAACAATCAAGGAAGTTATTTTAGTAGTTAAGCTTCTATTATCTGCCCTAGGCATGGAAGCGTCATAAAACTCGGTGGTGTCTTGTTTGGGAATTGCTTTGTGCACATAGCTGTGGAAATGTTATACATAAGACTGATCAGGAATAATTGGAGTGTGTGGCAAACGACTTAGACTCCCCAAGATTTAAGGGTCCTGAAGAAGAAAGCAGGACTCGGTCCATTTTAATGAAGAACTCTGATCGTTCAGAATTTAGAATTTCACATGCGTGTGATGGAGGGCATGTGGTCTTGTGTTTAGGCCAATGCTCGGAGATGATTTGGTTTTAGACATTGAGATTCCATAGTTCATTTTCTGCTGGTAAGGGACAAAGTTTCAAACTC